>NW_020175528.1:5810201-5825343 GCF_003031525.2 Neophocaena asiaeorientalis asiaeorientalis
TGTACGCGGGTCTCTCACTGTTGTGGCCTCTCCCGTTGCGGAGCACAGGCTCCGGACACACAGGCTCAGCGGCCGTGGCTCATGGGCCCAGCCACTACACGGCATGTGGGATCTTCCCGGACGGGGACACAAACCCATGTCCCCTGGATCGGCAGGCAGACCCTCAACCACTGCACCACCAGGGAAGCCCTAGCTATCTATTTTACATTTGGTAGTGTATATATGTCAATGCCACTCTCTCACTTTGTCCCACCTTACCCTTGCCCCCTCTCTGTGTCTTCAAGTCCATTCTCTACTTCTGCGTCTTTATTCCTCTCCCCCTAGGTTCTTCAGAACCTTTTTTTTTCTTTTTTCAGATTCCATAAATATGTGTTAGCATACGGTATTTGTTTTTCTCTTTCTGACTTACTTCACTCTGTATGACAGACTCTAGACCCATCTACCTCACTATAAATAACTCAATTTCACTTATTTTTATGGCTGAGTAATATTCCATTGTATACATGTGCCACATCTTCTTTATCCATTCATCTGTCAATGGACACTTAAGTTGCTTCCATGTCCTGGCTATTGTACATAGAGCTGCAATGAACATTTTGGTACATGACTCTTTTTGAATTATGGTTTTCTCAGGGTATATGCCCAGTAGTGGGATTGCTGGGTCATATGGTAGTTCTATTTTTAGTTTTTTACGGAACCTCCATACTGTTCTCCATAGTGGCTGTATCAATTTACATTCCCAACAACAGTGCAAGAGGGTTCCATTTTCTCCACACCCTCTCCAACGTTTATTGTTTGTAGATTTTTTGATGATGGCCATTCTGACTGGTGTGAGGTGATACATCATTGCAGTTTTGATTTGCATTTCTCTAATGATTAGTGATGTTGAGCATCCTTTCATGTGTTTGTTGGAAATCTGTATGGCTTCTTTGGAAAAATGTCTGTTTAGGTCTTCTGCCCATTTTTGGTTTGGGTTGTTTGTTTTTTGATATTGAGCTGCATGAGCTGCTAGTATATTTTGGAGATTCATCCTTTGTCAACTGCTTCATTTGCAACATTTTCTCCCATTCTGAGGGTTGCCTTTTTGTCTTGTTTATGGTTTCTTTTGCTGTGCAAAAGCTTTGAAATTTCATTAGGTCCCATTTGTTTATTTTGTTTTTATTTCCATCTCTCTAGGTGGTGGGTCAAAAAGGATCTTGCTGTGATTTTTGTCATAGAGTGTTCTGCCTATGTTTTCCTCTAAGAGTTTGATAATGTCTATCCTTACATTTAGGTCTTTAGTCCATTTTGAGTTTATTTTTGTGTATGGTGTTAGGGAGTGTTCTAATTTCATTCTTTTACATGTAGCTGTCCAGTTTTCCCAGCACCACATATTGAAGAAGCTGTCTTTTCTCCATTGTATATTCTTGCCTCCTTTATCAAAGATAAGATGGCCATATGTGTGTGGGTTTATCTCTGTGCTTTCTATTCTGTTCCATTGATCTATGTTTCTGTTTTTGTACCAGTACCATACTGTCTTGATTACTGTAGCTTTGTAGTATAGTCTGAAGTCAGGGAGCCTGACTCCTCTAGCTCTGTTTTTCTTTCTCAATATTGCTTTGACTATTTGGGGTCTTTTGTGTTTCCATAAAAATTGTGAAAATTTTTATCCTAGTTCTGTGAAAAATGCCAGTGGTAGTTTGATAGTGATTGCATTCAATCTGTACATTGCTTTTGGTAGTATAATCGTTTTCACAATCTTAGTTCTTCCAATCTAATAACATGGTATATCTCTGCATCTGTTGGTATCATCTTTAATTTCTTTCATCAGTGTCTTACAGTTTTCTGCATACAGATCTTTTGTCTCCTTAGGTAGGTTTATTTATTCTCCTAAGTACTTTATTCTTTTTGTTGCAATGGTAAATGGGAGTGTTTCCTTAATTTCTTTTTCAGAGTTTTCATCATTTGTGTATAGGAATGCAGGAGGTTTCTGTGCATTAATTTTGTATCCTGCTACTTTACCAAATTCATTGATTAGCTCTAGTAGTTTTTTGGTGGCATCTTTATGATTCTCTACGTATAGTATCCTGTCATCTGCAAACAGTGACGGTTTTACTTCTTCTTTTCCAATTTGCATTCCTTTTTCTTCCCTGATTGCTGTGGCTAAAACTTCCAAAACTATGTTGAATAATACTGGTGAGAGTGGGCAGCCTTGTCTTGTACCTGATCTTGGTGGAAATGTAACAAACAGAAGCCCAGGACCAGATGGCTTCACAGGCAAATTATTTCAAAGGTTTAGAGAAGAGCTTACACCTATCCTTCTCAAACTCTTCCAAAATAGAGCAGAGGGAGGAACACTCCCAAACTCATTCTACGAGGCCACCATCACACTGATACCAAAACCAGACAAAGATATCAGAAAAAGAGAAAACTACAGGCCAATATCACTGATGAACATATTGCAAAAATCCTCAACAAAATACTAGCAAACAGAATCTAACAGTACATTAAAAGGATCATGCACCATGATCAAGTGGGGTCTAATGGAGGAATGTAAGTATTCTTCAATATACGCAAATCAATCAATGTGATAAACCATATTAACAAACTGATGAATAAAAACCATATGATAATCTCAATAGATGCAGAAAAAGCTTTTGACAAATTCAACACCGATTTATAATAAAAAACTCTCCAGAAAGTACGCATAGAGAGAACTTACCTCAACATAATAAAGGCCATATATGACAAACCCACAGCCAACATCGTTCTCAATGGTCATTAATTTTTTAGCGATGGGGAGTTATTAGTGTTCTGAGTACTAAGGAGTTATAATTAAATGTATGTATTAGGAAGGACAATCTAGCAACAGTGCGTTAGTTGATTTGAAAGTGCTTAAAGAACCCTACAATCTTGAATTTGGGTCCCAGAAAAGAGAATGGAAAAGAGGAAGTATTGCAGAAATGGAATCTACAAGGTCTGACAGCTTCCCAAATAGAGAATTCAATGTGGGTATGGCTTTTTTAACCTGGGCAACTGAAAAAGCTTTGGTACATTTAATTTCAGACAAAAATCAGTAGATGGTTTGGGAAGGATGATTCAGTTATTTTCTTTGTTTGTTTTTATGCACCTTGATTATTTGCAAAACTGATTTGAGGGAAATTACTATGCTAGAAGTAAAATAAATTATAAAAATAAGTCTAAGAGTGCTTCAGTAAGGCGAGCAAAATGCTTTCACCAAAACACAGGAGCAAAGGCAGTTTTTAAACATGTGATGTTAACTCCAGCTGATGCCTATTACAATCATTAGTAAATGTTTCTTTGCATATTTTTAATCATTAAACATTATATGGATAACACATGCTTAGAAGAAAACAAACTAGAACAGATGATGTTGATGTCAAACAAAGGAGACCAGAAGGGCAAACACTCACAAATCATTATGATTTGGCCACTTAAGGAGACGGATATACATGCCCAGTTTGAATATAGAAGTAGGCTGCATTATTGGGTTCCTTGGGAAGTAAAATTACTTCAGGAAGATACCTTGTCAGAATGAAAACAGAGGAAAATTATTGTGTAAATATATAAATATAAAATATATATTTGAGAACTTGTGGGAAGTAGCACACTTACTGTCTATCCCACATGGTCGGTCAACATAATCAGTAAATCCTATGGTCTGATAACCACATAGTGATATATGTGGTCCCTCACATGTTCTATCAACTAGTTGACATCTTTGCCTCGTACAAACCATACCTGGGAAAACGTGGAGATTCACTTTCCTTATGTCTCCTGAGAGTAGACTTGGATTGCAGCAAATTAGGCTTTAAATCAGGTCTCCCTGTCACTGTCTTGATGCTAGAGAGGTGATCACCTAGAGGGGTAAACAGAACCAGGAGATAATATATGTCACATGTGTGACCTCAAAAATCTAATAGTCATTGATATTGCATAAAGGACAAATCAGTTAAGCTATGGGGGGGAAGAGAAAGAGAAAGAGGAAAAAATATATATATTCTTTATATTATATATACATAAATATTAAAGAAGCCCCTGATGAGGAAGTTTTTAAAAATCTTAATTTTGTAGCAGCCTGAGCAAATGGATTACCTAGCTCTCTTTCTCTATTAGAGGGAAGCATAGAAACATATGACAGAGAAGTTTTGAAAGGAAGTCGCTACAGAAAGAAGTCCTTTATATATTGGGCTTAAGTAAATTAATAACAGACATAAGTATAAAAGGGTGGTGGGATAATCATTCAGCAATCATTCTTTTATTCATTCATTCATTCTTTAAATGTTTATTCATTACATACATATTATAAGCCCAGTAGAGAATACTGTTACTAAAAAGGTAGCAAGAAAAAAATCTCAAATGGAACTCAAAATCACTTTCCATAAAGAAAAATACTGATAAATTGGACCTTAAAAATAAAAAATTTATTAATCAAAAATTCCCTTAAAAGTATACAAAGGCAAGCCACAGTATGGTGTAAGATGTTTGCAACATAAAATCAACAAATGGCTAGGATCCAGAATAAAGAACTCTCGCAAATAATAAGGAAAAAGACAGATAATCAAACAGAAAAATGAGCAAAATCCTTAAGTAGACCCTTCATAAAAGAAGATATCCAAAAGCCCAGTAACCATTATGAAAATACACTTAAGTGCTCAACCTCATTAATAATCAAGAAAATGCCAACTTAAGATATAACACGAGGGTAATGTGAAATCCTGGTGCATATTCACCAGGACGCTTCAAGTGAGAAACACTAATAAACTGTTGGCAAGGATGTAAAGCAAGCAACTAGAACTCATGACAGTAAAACATAGCTTAATCACTCTGGAGATTAGCATAGTGATGTCACCCAAAACTGAATACATACATGTCCAATGCCTATGCTATTTAACTCCCAGGTATGTTTTCAATGAAAACATGTACTCGTATTCCCCAAGACACAAGTAATTGATTATTCAAAAAAGCATTATTCAGAATATTCTTAAACTAGAAACAACCAAAATGTCCATCAACTACACAATAAGTAAATTGCCGTATATTCTATCAGTGGAATACTATAGAGTGATGAAAATAATTAGCTATAGTCCACACAATAAAATGTGTTAATTTTAAAAGTAAAATATTAAGCAAAACAAGCTACAGGGCTTCCCTGGTGGCGCAGTGGTTGGGAGTCCGCCTGCCAACGCAGGGGACACGGGTTCGTGCCCCGGTCCGGGAGGATCCCACATGCCGCGGAGCGGCTGGGCCCGAGAGCCATGTCTGCTGAGCCTGCGCGTCCGGAGCCTGTGCTCCGCAATGGGAGAGGCCACAGCACTGAGAGGCCTGTGTACCGCAAAAAAAAAAAAAAAAGCTACATACACACACACACACACACAGGCATGCATGCTAACACACACCCACAGAGACTTGCTATGTTATTCAATTTGTATAAAGTTCAGAATAGACAAAACTAAAAAAAAAAAAGTGCTCTGAATAAGAGTGGTTACTTTTGGAATGGAGGGAGGAGGGAGAGATTCAGAGATGGCAGGAGCTTCTTGAGTACAAGCAACATTCTATTTTTATCTGTCATGCTTCATGTGTTCACTTTGCAATATTTTATTGAATTCTATATATTTGATTTTTATACTTTCTTAATAAGTTTTATATTTCTATAGATAAATATTTTTAAAAGTGAACTCTGGATATGAAAATTTAGATAAACCACAATTAATTTATTTCACTTGTATTTCTTTTTCTTTTATGTATGTATGGCAGGCAGAATAATGGCCTCCAGAGATATCCACATCCTAAAATCCCCAAAATTTGTGATTATGTTACCTTATATGCTAAAAGGGATTTTACAAATGTGACTAAATTAAAGATTTTGAGATAGGAAGATTACCCTGGACAAAGGTCCTTATAAGAGAGAAACAGGAGGCTCACAGTCAGAGAAGTTAATGTGATTACAGAAGCAGATGTGAGAATTGAGGAGAGATAGCAGGGGATGGAGAGAGGGAAGAAAGACGAGAAGAATGGAGGGAAGGAGGGACAGGGAGAGAAATCTGAAGATACTCGGCTGCTGGCTTTGAAGATGGAGAAGTGGGCTTAGCCAAGGAATATAGGCAGCCTCTAGAAGCTGGAAGAAGTAACGAAAAGGATTTTCACCTGTTGCTCCAGAAGAAACACACCTCTGCTGACCCATTTTGGACTTCTGATATCCAGATCTGTAAGACAATAAATCTGCATTGTTTTAAACCATTAAGATTGTGGTAATTTATTATAACAACAATAGGAAATTAATATAATATGCAAAATGGTGGTGATTTATGAAGGAGTTCAGAACACGTCACCCCAAAATATGCCACTGGACATACTATTTTAAGTTAAAGGCATTTGGAAAAGAGCAGATGCAGGAAGGACACTCCGACCTTCTTTTGTTTTTTTTTTTCTTTCCTGAAAGCAAGAGATAACACTGTCATGGGAAAGATGTTTTCTTTACACCATGAAGAAAGAAACATTCTCACCAGAGATGGGAAGTTGAGGTGGAGAGAAATCTGTACAAACAAAGCTTGTTAAACCAATTCTTATCCTTTTAGTCCCTTTTTCATGATTAACTACCCTAGCCCAACCCCCTTTGATTTCAAGGTTTCATAATTCACTACTCTTTATATAAACTCTGTATATAAACATTTGGCTCTAACTGAAACTTTGGGTTTTCTTATGAAGACTCCTGTATACGTGTTAAAAAAATACTAAAACATGTGTGCTTTTCTCCTGTTAATCTGTCCTATGTCCATGTAATTCTTAGGCACAGCCAGAGACGCTAAGACAGTAGAGGAGAAATTTTTCCTCCTCTGCATTAAAAAAACAAAAACCTAGGTCTGACTGAGTTGTAACGATCTTTTTTCCAAAAACATAAAACTAAATTTTTAAATAAGAAAATATTATATTATTGATTAATTAAAAGTCACTTTTTACTTAGTGATAGGTAAAAATAGTTGTAATAGCTTACCTTTGGTGAAATATGGAATGTATTTCTGTAATGGCTGGATTTTGTATAATGAACATAATGAAAGTGTATTTACTTTCTTCCATCAGAACCCATTCTTTAGTTCAAAAAGCTTAACCTATATAAGATTAATTGTAGGATATGAAATAGTTTATGAAAATGACGGCAAGTGAATTCATTTGGGCTACTGGGCCTCACTGTCACTGCCTGGGGAAAGTTAGCCTCTGAAATAAATAGATCTTTGCCACTACTCATTGGAGAAGCTTCTTACAGCTATGCTTGTGACTGTGAAAATAGGTTTCTTTGAGGAATAATTATATTTTTGAGGTACAGTCTTAACCTCCAAAGTAAATTTTGAATGTGTGTGTCACATAACATGTATTCCAAATGGACTACCCAAAACTTACTCTCCAAAATTTGGTAAAAATTTATCCAGCAATTTTCCCAAAATGTGATAACAAATAAAGACAATCAGAAAAGAAAAAAGGTCCTTTTACTCATACATCGATTATTTTTCTATTGACTGTAACTGGTAAAATATTTTGACGTGTTCTATAAAGCCATCATTTCTCCCTGAATCTATTATCACTGCCCTGTGCTTTAGGATATATACCAGGATGAGGGGTAAGTCTGGCTATTGTGAATTGAGAACTAGTCTGAGATAGTTGCTATCAAAATGGCAGAACCACTAGGTGTGAAAATCCACCTCACTTATTCCAGATCAGCGCAACTGGATACCATCTAAATGCTGTTGCTATTTCACTCACGACTGGAATAAATGTAGGACAAGGTGAGATTCTAAAACGCTTTAAATCACAGAAAGAGATGGCAAAATACTGGCTTTGATTAAATCACTTACAAAGAAGTAAGTTGCCATTTAAAAAGAGAACACTTTAGATAACTGTCTAAAGCAGGGGTCCCCAACCCCCGGGACCACGGACCTGTACTGCACAGCAGGAGGTGAGCGGCAGGTGAGCGAACGAAGCTTCATCTGTATTTACAGGCGTTCCCCGTCGCTCGCATTACCGCCTGGGCTCCACCTCCTGTCAGATGGGCGGCGTTAGATTCTTTTAGGAGATGGAACCCTACTGTGAACTGTGCCAGGGAGGGATCTTGGTTGCAGGCTTCTTATGATAATTTAATGCCTGATGATCTGAGGTGGAGCTGACGCAGTGATGCTAGCGCTGGGGAGTGGCTGCAAATACAGAGTATCATTAGCAGAGAGGTTTGACTGCACAGAGACCATAATAGATCAATTGCTTGCAGACTCACATCAAAACCCTATCAGTGAGTAGCAAGTGAAAACAAGCTCAGGGCTCCCACTGATTCTGCGTTATGGTGAGTTGTATAATTACTTCATTATATATTACAATGTAATGATAATAGAAATAAAGTGTACAATAAACGAAATGTGCTTGAATCATCCCGAAACCATCCCCTCCCCCACCGGTCTGTGAAAAATATTGTCTTCCACGAAACTGGTCCCTGGTGCCAAAAAGATTGGGGACCTCTGGTCTAAGGGACCTCTTAACGGTGCAAAATACAATTAAATGTGTCTCTTTCCTTTGAAAGATGTCTAACAGGTCAACCTGTTGCTGTACTATGTTTAAGATACCTATTCTTTACTCTTGAAAGGTAATTTAATCTTGTTTTATTTACCTTCTAGAAATATTTGCTACCACTTTTTTAAGGTTATGGCTAAACAGGAACCTGCTTATTATTTTAATATTTCAGAATATGAAGAAGCCAATATTTAAGATTAGTTTTCCACAGTTATAAACACAAAGGATATTATTTATCATTTCCTAAAATAAAAAGGTTTATAAAAATTCTACTATAACTACATTTTCATGCTAATAATAATGCCAGTTCTTATTAGTAGAGTTACTTAACTGAACCACTGGTCCTGTAACAATGAAAAAAGCATCAAATTTTTAAAATATAAAAAAAGATCATTCTGCAGGTCTACTGATTCATCTGACTTTACTATTTTATAAATTGTTTATTTAATAATATATTCATTCCCAGCAAAACTTTTTAATAGAAATGTATAAAGAAAATTACCCACCTGTGAAATTGGAGGCAAAACTTTTGCAGCTCAACTGAATTTTATTTTTTACTATTTTGCCAACAGTAATCTGCACTTGCTTTTACAGTGCCTCCAACTAAAAAGGATTATCTAGTCAGAATATATCAGTACATAATAAATGTGCTTCATTTCTTCCAAGTTCTTTTAGCTAAGAGCCAAAATGAATGTTTGTCTCAGTGCTGGCACCAGGGTTACTTCAGCAGAGACTATTTCATGGTCCACTGAACCCTAAAGGACATTGTTTTTAAAGGCATATTATCAGAAATGGAGAAGCAAGCCATCGGAGAGGCTATTACAGGTATTATTGAAACTGCAGCATGTACTTCTGCTTAGTTGGTATTTTGAAGACACTGCTATTCCAAAGATATCAGCTATAAATTGTACATTTCTCAAAAACTTCATAATTTTATCCACCTGATAAATAAAATACCTATCTGTGTATACTTGGAAGGTTTGGCAAGATAAGCATGCCAGTTGTAATGTCTTAAATTGTAAATACTTATGGATGTAAGACCTTTACTTCTCATCATTCAAACCTTTCATCAGATATCCTAGCTTCCTTGAATCTTCACCTGGTCTTCCAATCACTAGAAAGAATTATACACTTGGTAACCCTGTATTTCTCCTCTGTGCTGTTGCTGTAATATGTTTAAGACATTTATTGATGCCCTTGTAACCAAACACCATGTTTTTTGTTTATATGGGCTTTCCCTATAAGATTGAATTACTTGAATGCAGAGTCCAAGGTTTTTCATCCTTATATTCTAACATCAAGCACAATGACTGACAATACTGAAGGAGTTTAATTTTTTGAATATGGAACAGCTATCAAAACAAATGATACTAGCTACATTACAAATGTAGCAGGTCACACAACTTCATGTTTTATGTTTGATAACTGGCATAATTTTCTAATGTATTTTTTAAACTCTGTTCTCATACCTTATTGAACATTTTCACATACACACACAAATATATAACTTTTTGTATTATTACAATAAAAATAAGTCAATTCAACTGAATCCAAACCACCCACTTGGTGAGTAGAGACCATCTTATCGTTCAGTTTATAAACAATAAGTACATACAGTTTGTTTTTATTGTATGTCAGAAACCTTTTGCTAATGCAGTTATTTAATTTGGTAATTTATAAAATCATTGAATTTTATAATTAGAAAACTCTATGATTATTAAGTTCCTGTACGTTGGAGATTTAATCGGTTGGTAAGATTGAAATCCTTAGTAAAAACTGAGGTACCTAGGAAAGATTTTTCAACATAATTACTGGTCAGTTGTAATAATAGAGGTAATTATTTCTGCCTGCACAATAAAAAAAATCACCAAAACTCGTACTTTCTGAAAATAATGGGTTGTTTCTGACTTAAAAGAAAAAAAAAAGTCCACAAAGAGCCCGTGCGTGGATTTTCATATCAGCTTTACTTCTCATCACCAAAATTAGGAATCAACCAAGATATTCTTCACTAGGTGAATAGATAAATAAACTGTGGTACACCCAGACAATGGGATATTCTTCAGTGCTAAAAATAAATGAGCTAGTAAGCCATAATGGAGGACGCTTAAATACATATTACTCATGTTATTAAGTGAAAGAAGCCAATATAAAACATAGGATTCTGGGATAGGGAGGGTGGGAGGGAGGGAGACACAAGAGGGAAGAGATATGGGAACATATGTATATGTATAACGGATTCACTTTGTTATAAAGCAGAAACTAACACACTATTGTAAAGCAATTATACTCCAATAAAGATGTAAAAAAAAATATGATTCCAAATATATGACATTCTGGAGAAGACAAAACTACTGAGATAAAAAATACAAAACAAAGAAAACTACTGAGACAGTAAAAAGATTAGTGCAGGGGCTATGGGGAGGGAGAAGTTAATAGCCAGAGCAAAGCAAATTTTTAGGATAATGAAACTATTTTGTATGATACTACAATTCTGGATACATGTTGCTATATACTTCTTAAAACCCACAGACTGTTCAACCTCGAGTGAACCCTAATGTAAACTATGGGCTTTAGATGATAATGATGTGTCAGTGTAGGTTCATCAATTGTAACATCACTCTAATGAGGGATGTTGACAGTAGGGAGGCTGTGCTCATATGGAGACAGGGTATATATGAGAACTCTCTGTACTTCCTGCTCAGTTTTTCTTTGAACCTAAAACTGCTCTTAAAAATTGAAGTCCATTTAAAAGGGGAGGAAAAGGCTGAATGTGGTTTAGAAATCTCTGCTCCATCGTGAAGCTAGTTATGTGGAACACTCTAGAACACACCCCCTGCTCCTGTACACTGAGGTACTTCAACTCCATACACGTTCCACATTCTCCTTGCCTCTATGCCTTTGCACACATTGCTGTCACTGCCAGGGATGCATACTTCCCTGCACTCCTCTTCATTGAACTATTGGCAAGTTGTTTTGTAAGACAAAGCCTGGGAAAAATTTGTCTTCTTAGTTCCTCATCTTTTCTAGGACAAACCAAATTTAAGCTATGTCAGCATCAGTGAAGTGTAACCTGCATATTAACTTTTCTTTACTTGGAAATTTTGAGGAACTCTGTCTACCTGCCTGCTTTTCATGCAGGGCTGTGTGTCTGTCCAAGATTCCAAAATGAGTCATCCCTATTCAAGGGAAACAAATCAACACAATTGCAGAGAAAATCCACACCAGCTACAAATACTGTAGTCTTAGAGTCTTAAATAAAACCAGACCATCTTAACACCAGACACAAGAAGAAATCAAACAACATGAAAATGATGGGACTAATCTGAATTAGCGAAGCAAGTGAAATTGGAGGCGTCTATTAATGAAAGAAAAAGAAGTTTTCATGCAGCTGTGCATAGCAAGAGATAAAAAGTGTAAGAGAAACATAAAGAGACACATGGAGATAGGACCAAGAGATAGAACATCTGCATAATAAAATTTCAGAAAGAAGAATAATTAATGGATGAGAGGAGCTAATAAGAAAAAATACGATCACCAGAATGAAAGGGAGCACCAACAATACAGCAAATTTTTAAAATAACAGAAATATTTAGAAATATCTTTCTGAATTTTCAAAACTATGAGTATAAAAGCCAAAAGAGAAAGAAAAGAAAAAATGAAAAGTGCCTGTCATCACATTTTTTACAGCCAGCCTACACTCCAGATGACAATAATCTGTTGAAGTATTAAGAATTAACTCCATTCTTAGAAAAACTGTTGGCCAAATTTTAAGTCAAAATAAAATCAGACATTCAACTGACTCAAAATATCTTGCTGTAAAACAAAACAAAAAATCCAAACAAAAAACAAGATCTCAATGAAAGAATGGTGAGGGTTTTTTTGGCACATCTAAATATGAATCAGAAGACAGGAAATGTTAGAAAAAAATTAAAGGAGATTATGCTAGAATATGACACATATATATTCTCCAATTTTTAGAATCAACCTATCAATAAAACATAGAGGGCCATCGTATTTAAAGAATCATTTATAACTGGTATAAACCTGAACTGTGTAAACAAAACTATAAAAAACAGAAACTGGAAAGCAGAGATTGGCAGTAGAGGTTGGGGAAAAAGAGAAATAAGAAATTGTTGCAGAGTCAGCTTGAAATCAGTAAATTCTGTGTCTAATTAACAAACAATCAAATTTGTCTTAATTATATAATATAGATTAATATATATAGATTAAATTAAATTATAAATGATTTATAAATATATAGATTACAAAAATATATAATATAAATTAGTGAATATCTAGAACAAATTGAGTTAAAGAGAAATTGGTAGGGAAGCTAAAAATGTCATTGCTAAAATTAAGAAAATACTAGAGGAAAAGAGAGAGGAGAATGAAAATTATGCAAGGAGCCAAAAGACCCTGTTCAAAATTAATATATTCATAAACAATGATATAAGTCCATAAATATATAATGTACCCACTTGAAGAGCTAAATAAAAAATTCTGGGCAATGTTTGCCTCAGAAGACTGGGCTTAGGAAGGGGTATAGTGAGGAAAATAAAATCTTCACTTGTGCATTCTGTAACTTCATGTGCTGTTGCTGTTACTTTTAAGTGGTCTACAAAGATTACATCACTATTATATTGATAGTAACTAAAAACAATAATGGTAGTAAAAACACATTAACTCTTCCAATCTTCAACATTTAGTTGTGTGTAGAAAATCTGGCTCTTTATGAACTTGTGCTAATTTAAATGATCAACGAGTTACAACATTTTTATTAAAATAAGAGAAATCTAATAGAGACTCACGCTGTATTTTACTTCCATACATGTAGAAGAGAGAGGTGCTTAAGAACTTATGTTAACTTAATAAAACTCAAAATATAAGTGTTTATATGATTCAAAAAACAGTGATATCCATTTAAATACAATTTTCAATCATAATTATATATTATGAGTGGTTAAAGACAATTTTCACAGTGGCTGAAATGATCCCTAAATCCAGGTGTTCTCTCAAATGCCTTCATTGGAAGTGATACTTTCAAGAACAGTTATGAAGCAGGAGAGTATTTGCTATAATATAGCACCATGGAAAGAATAAATCATTTTCTAATTTTTATTTTACTGACCAGCTCTGAGAAAGATCATAAGTTATCATTGTAAAGAAAACAACCTGGCCTCTTAAGTTACTATTATAAAGAAAAATAACAATCCCTTTAGTAGATCCTTTTAAAATTAAGAAGTTAGAAGGTCAAAAGATTTTGCTTTTTCTTGAATAATTTTAGGAAATGGAGCAAGAAATATTTGGCAATACATTCTTTCTAAAACCCTACTCTGCAATTTTTAAAAATTATTTTAAAGTATGTTCCACTAAGTGTTAATAACTCCCCAAGCTTTGTTTTTCTAAGATTTTTAATCACACAGAGATTCCCAATACACTAATTCCAGAAAAGTACTACACAAAACACAATTTCTATTATTTACTCCTATTTTCCACAGATTTCCAATGTCAAATTTGAAATGTGCATTTATCGAAAAATAATAGCCACCAGCAAGCTTATAATGTACACTGTGAATGACAAGAACAGACAGGTTAGTCAGGCATGAAGAGAAAAATTAATGAAGTGAGAAAAGAAATAAGCCAGGAAATCAAAGGGAGAAAAAGTAATTAAATGAGAGCAATAATGCTACAGCAAACACACTTTTATTTCCTGCTGCTTCTCCTCTCCAATTTATTTTTTTTAATATATCTCATACATAGTTCAGGTCTTACACATGCTTAGAGCTAGGGTCTTAAGAAGGCATTGCACTCATTTTTTACACATTCACTAGAAACAGTAGAGTCAGGTTAATTAGTCCAATATTTGCAATATGGTTAGTGTAACTATTCTTCTGGGCTTGCCAGGAACAGTCACAATTTATATCTTTTGGTCCTGTGTAATTGTTAATAGTTCCACCGTTTCCTCTAAACGTTATTTGGTATAAATGATAGGGGATCATCCTATGTACTTAAGGTTTAACTAAGAAAAGCTTAATACTCAAGTCACATCAGGAAAAATTGTGATCTTACTCCTTTTATTGCAATGGGAAAAAACGATCTTTAAAAAATCTTGCTTGGGGGGGACCTTAAAGATGGCGGAAGAGTAAGACGCGGAGATCGCCTTCCTCCCCACGGATACACCAGAAATACATCTACACGTCGAACAACTCCTACAGAACACCTACTGAAGGCTGGCAGAAGACCTCAGACCTCCCAAAAGGCAAGAAACTCCCCACGTACCTGGGTAGGGCAAAAGAAAAAAAGAAAAAACAGAGACAAAAGAATAAAGACGGCACCTGCACCAGTGGGAGGGAGCCGTGAAGGAGGAAAAGTTTCCACACACTAGGAAGCCCCTCCGCGGGCGGAGACTGCGGGAGGCGGAGTGGGGAACTTCGGGACCGCAGAGGAGTGCACAGCGATGGGTGTGGAGGGCAAAGCAGGGAGATTCCCGCACAGAGGATCGGTGCCAACGGGCACTCACCAGCCCGAGAGGCTTATCTGCTCACCCGCCGGGGCGGGCGGGGCTGCGACCTGAGGCTCGGGTTTCGAG
>NW_020175528.1:5825423-5839466 GCF_003031525.2 Neophocaena asiaeorientalis asiaeorientalis
CTGAGAAAACCAAAATTCAAAAAGAGTCATGTACCAAAATGTTCATTGCAGCTCTATTTACAATAGCCCAGAGATGGAAACAACCTAAGCGCCCATCATCGGATGAATGGATAAAGAAGATGTGGCACATATATACAATGGAATATTACTCAGCCTTAAAAAGAAATGAAATTGAGCTATTTGTAATGAGATGGATAGACCTAGAGTCTGTCATACAGATTGAAGTAAGTCAGAAAGAAAAAGACAATTACTGTATGCTAAGACATATATATGGAATTTAAGGGAAAAAGATTTCATGAAGAACCTAGGGGTAAGACAGGAATAAAGACGCAGACCTACTGGAGAACGGACTTGAGGATACGGGGAGGGGGAAGGGTGAGCTTTGACAGGGCGAGAGAGAGTCATGGACATATACACACTAACAAACGTAGTAAGGTAGATAGCTAGGGGTAAACAGCCACAAGGCACAGGGATATTAGCTCGGTGCTTTGTGACAGCCTGGAGGGGTGGGATAGGGAGAGTGGGAGGGAGGGAGACGCAAGAGGGAAGACATATGGGAACATATGTATATGTATAACTGATTCACTTTGTTATAAAGCAGAAACTAACACACCATTGTAAAGCAATTATACCCCAATAAAGATGTTTAAAAAAAAAAAAATCTTGCTTAAGAAATTTAAACATTGGCTAACAAAACCGGAAAATTCAGAAATATTTTCGTGTTTAGGTGCACAACTACCCATTTCAGCGACAGCACCGAAGGCTAGGGCAGAACTTTGAGCAGTACACGCCTGGTTGTTAATTTTACCTGGAAGGAGAAATGGACAGAGGTACAAGTCTATTCAAGTCCATGGGCTGTACCCAATTATTTGGATGGATGGTTCAAGGATACGGAAGGGAATGATTGGAAAATTGATGACAGGAGGTCTGGAGATGAGGTATGTAGATATATAACTCTCTGAAAGCCAAAACTTTGAAGATATTTACCTCTCGGGTGAAGGCTCCCAAAAGGATGTCTTCAGCACAGAAGAATTTTAATAATCATGTGACTAGACCACCTGTCTGCGGAGGCTAGTCAGATACTTTCCCAACCATTCCTGCCCTGCCATTGCTCAAAGGGCAAACGGCCAAAGCAAAGATGGTGGAAAGGATGGAGGTCATACATAGGCTTGACAACATGAACTTCCATTCACCAAGGATGACCTGGCTACAGCCACTGTAATACAGCCTATTTGTCAGTAGCAGAGACCAACACTGAGTCCCCATTATGGCATCATTCCCTGGGGTGATTAGCCAGGCCTCTGGTGGCAGGTTGATCATATTGGACAGCTTCTATCATGGAAGGGCAGGAATTTTTAATTCCTGAAATAGATATTACTCTACATGGATTTGTCTTACCTATAAGGAAATTTTCTTCCAAAATGATCATCCATGGAATTGAAACATGTCTAGTCCATCATGGCGGTGTTCCACAGCATTTCTTCTTGTCAAGGAGCTCATCTAATAGTAAATGAAATATAACAATAGGCCTATGCTCATGGAATTCACTGATCGTACCATGTTCATCCTGAAGCAGCTGGTTTGACAGACTTGTAAAAAAAACCTTTTAAAGGTGCAGTTACAGTGTGAACTATATGGAAACACTGCAGGGCTAGGGTAATGTCCTCCAGGATGTGGTATATGTTCTAAATTAGCCTTCAACACATGGTGTTTTTCTCATAACCAGGATTTGTTGTCTAGGAATTAAGCGGTGGAAATGGAGGTGTCTCTGCTCATTATTGCTCACTAGTGATCTACTTCCTAGTATTGATCCACCAAAAAACTTTTGCTTCCTATCTTGGTCACCTTAGGTCCTGCTGGTCTAAAGATCTTAGCTCGGGCTTCCCTGGTGGTGCAGTAGTTGAGAGTCCGCCTGCCGATACAGGGGACACGGGTTCATGCCCCGGTCCGGGAGGATCCCGCATGCCGCGGAGCGGCTGGGCCCATGAGCCATGGCCGCTGAGCCTGCGCGTCCAGAGCCTGTGCTCCGCAACAGGAGAGGCCACAGCAGTGACAGGCCCGTGTACCGCAAAAAAATAAAAATAAAAATAAAGATCTTAGCTCTAAATGAATGAATGCTTCTCCCAGGAGACACAACAATGATTGCGTTGGAAGTTAAAACTGTAACCAGGTCAATTTGGACTCCTCATGCCTTTTAATTCAGAGGCAAAGAAAGGGTTTAATGTACTGGCTGGAGTGACTGAGCCTGATTACCACGGAGAAATTGGACTGCCACTCCACGATGGAGGTAAGGAAGAGTATGTCTGGAGTACAGGAGATCCCTTAGGGTATCACTTAATACAATCGTCTTGTGACCTGAGTCAGTGTAAAACTACAACCTAAGTCAGTTCAGGACTACTAAGGTCCCAGACCCTTCAGGAATAAAGGGTTGGTCAAACCACCAGACAAATTACCACAATCATCTGAGGTGTTTGCTGAGGATAAAGGAAATATGGAATGGATAGTGAAAGCAAATAGTTAAAAAAAAATCTATGACCATGTGACCAATTACAGAAATGAGGACGGTAATACTTATATTTTCTGTAATTTTTTGAATATGTCATATATATGAGACTATTCTAAATAATCTGTTCATCTGTGTGGATCTGATTCAGTAAATTGAAAAGGTCTTAAGAGAAGAATTGAGGTTTCCCCGAAGAGGACGAAATTCCACCTATAAACAGCAGCTTCAGCCCATGCCTGAAAGCTTCAGCCTGACCTTCCTGACAGCCTGCTTTACACATTTCAGACTTGCCTAGCCAGTCCCATAATCAGATAAACCGATTCTTTGAAAAACATCTTGTAATGTATATCCCCTACTGGTTCTGCTTCTCTATTTGAATTCTAAGTGATATACTATTTTTCCTGAATGTAGAAAATTACACTAAAATCCCACCACTTCATACCATATGCTGAGCTAAAGCTCTCTGCCAGTTTTCATTCTGAATACTCTTATCAACAGACAGAACTCACATCACGGATGTACCTTGTATATTTGCTTTTAGAAAAATGAAAGAATGTTATTACTGAATATAAACTAGAGTGTAGAAGCAGCATCATTAAAGGAAGTAAACCAAGTATATGTGGACAAAATTTCTTGTTAATAGTTATGTGTATTACAGGAAATTATGAGGGACAGTTTTTCCAATCTAAAAATGTTAACATAATTGATGACCTGGACTTCATGAAAATTATAAACTACTTTTCTGTGAAAGACAGTCAAGACAATGAGAAGACAAGTCACTGGGAAAAAATATTTATAAAAGACATATCTGATAAAAGATTATTATACCAATAGACAAAAAACTCTTAAAACTCAATAATAATAAAAGGAACAACCTGATTTTAAAATAAGCGAAAGATCTAAACTAACACCTTACCAAAGAAGATAAACAGATGGCAAATAAGCATATGAAAAGATGCTCAAAATCATATGTTATTAAGGCATTGCAAATTAACACAACAATGAGATACCACTACTGTTAGAATGGTCAAAATCCAAAACACTAACAGCACCAGAGTCTAGCGAGGATATGGAGCAACAGGAGCTCTCATTCACTGCTGGTGAGAATTCAAAATAGTACAGCCACTTTGGGCTTCCCTGGTGGCGCAATGGTTGAGAGTCTGCCTGCCGATGCAGGGGACACGGGTTCGTGCCCCGGTCCGGGAGGATCCCACATGCCACGGAGCGGCTGGGCCCGTGAGCCATGGCCGCTGAGCCTGCGCGTCCGGAGCCTGTGCCCCGCAAGGGAAGAGGCCATAATGGTGAGAGGCCCGCGTACAGCAAAAAAAAAAAAAAAAAGTACAGCAACTTTGGAAGACAGTTTTTTATAAAATGAAACATACTCTTACCATATGGTCCAGCAATCATGGCCCTTGGTTATTACCCAAAGTCACTGAAAACTTACGTTCACACAAAAACCTATACACAGGTGGTTATAGCAACTTTTTCATAATTGCCAAAACTGGGAAGCAATCAAGATGTCCTTGAGTAGGTAAATGAAAAATAAACAATAGTAGATCCAGAAAATGAAATATTACTCAGTGCTAAAAGGAAACAAGCTATCAAGCCATGAAAAGACATGGAGGGATCTTAAATGCATTCTACTAAGTGAAAGAAGCCAAATGGAAAAAGCCTCCATACTGTATGATTCCAGCTATATGACATTCTGGAAAAAACAAAACAATAGAGAGAGTCAAAGATCATTGGTTGCCAAGGGTTAAGAAAGGGGAAGGAATAAATAGGTGGAACACAGGATTTTTAGGACAGTGAAACTATTCTGTATGACACTATAACAGTAGATACATGCCATTATATACTTGTCAAAGCTAATAGAGCATACAACACTGAAAAAGAACCTTAAAGTGAACTGTGGACTTTGGGTGATAATGATATGTCATAGTAGGTTCATGACTGTTACAACACTCTGGTGGGTGATGCTTATGGTCAGGCAGGGTGTGCATGTCGGGGGCAGAAGGTATATGAGAAATCTCTGTACCCTTTATTCAATTTTTCTTTGAACCTAAAACTGTTCTAAAAACTAAAATCTATTTTTAAAAATCTCTTTAAGACTTTTCCACCATCACTAAAATGAATTCTAAGAATATATAAAAAAAGAAATTAAGTCATTAAAGCTTGGGGGGTATGTTTCTTCTAACTATAGAACCTCCTTAATTAAATGAGTTGCTATAATGCAAATTTGCACCACCTGAGGTTTCATTATGAATTACTGGGATTTGTTATCATGAGACATTGAATTAACCATTTTGACAAACTTGAGATAGAAAAATAATCAAAATATCCACTAGACAAATAACTTATAATTGCAAAATCACAAATTATGACCAACTTAATATAATTGCACTTCATTAAGAGTATATTGTATTGTGAACTCATTATATATTAAATTGCCACAAAGGGATTGTCTAGCTAACACAATAAGATAGTGTTTATATATGATAAAATATATTTAAGTGTCAAAAAGGATCTGAAAGAGAAAAATCTATTTTTTCTAAAGTATTCACCTTATTTATTAGGAATCATATTTCAGCATCAGCAAAAACTTAGTGAAGGAGCTTACAATGCTGAAACATTTACAATGAAATGAATTTTTACTTGGATAGAGAGAGTATATTGAGAGTATATTGAATTTTTTGGTTTAACAGCCACGGTGTCAAAGAACTGATAATTTCACTACCAAAAAAAGACCTACCAGTAGCAAAGATGTCAGCAATGAACATTTAACACAACACAGATGAAACAGTTCATTGCAGCTTCAAATTAAACATGAGTAAAAGAATCTATTATTTTTTACATTTCTCAAATTTTCACCATTTGCAATGTAATCCATATCATAATTCACTGCCTCAGGGACCTCCAGCCCACATGTATATCCTCTTGGATTCAGCTTTCATTCTCTACACTGTGTAACTGCCTCGTAATATTCACCTCCACCTGCTTTTTTTAATTGGCAGAGACATACCCAAGTCCTAAGACCCACAAACCTGCCTGAACTAGTAAGGAAACAATGACATAAGCCTTTCTATACTCCTATAAATCATATATACCATAATAGCTATAATTTTTATTGAACAATAATGAGCTCCTAACTCTGACAGAATAGGAGAGGTAAACTAAAAAATGTTTGAAATCAAAACTCATTGAACAGACACAAAAATTTCTAAGAAGTAAAATTTGTCTATGGAGCCTCTCAGGGCTACTTTCAAAGCTTTTATACACATCTTTGATATTTCTGGTCTTCACTACAAGTTACCAGAGTTGCATCAACTCAACTCTGTATGTCTAATCCATCCTTTCCCACCGGATAACCACACATATAAATCCCTCCTTTAAAAAAAATACCTCCCTTTTTCCAATTCACCTATTATCACAGTGAAAAACAATAGGTTACAAAATAATTTATTTGTATATGATAAGTTTAATACATTGGCCTCTTTATTTCAACAGAATAACACTATATTTATCCAAGACATAATATAATGATGGACACCCAGGCAGAATGACAGTTGGGTCAAAGTAATATTTTTGTACATGGGAACTTCTACCACTTGAGACAGTCACTCATGTTTTATAATCTTGACAGGAGAAAGTATTTTTCACCCTTTTCCCCAAACCTCAATTAATTTTGATTCCTCTAGTCATAACCAGGGTTAATTGTCTTCAAAGTGCTGTGTGCAAGGCAATCCACTGAAAAGTGGGGAAAATACATTAATTTCTTGTTCACGTTAACAAGTATAACATTACAGACTACCTCAAACTTAGTGCTGTAAAACAACAATCATTTGTTTAGCTCACGAACATGCAATTTAGGCAGAGCTGGATGGGGACAGCTTGTCTCTGCTCTACATGGCATTAGTTGGGGATGCTCAAAGGATGGCATGTGCCAGCCTCACTCACACACCTGGCAGTTAATGTTCTCAGGCAGGACTTAGGCTGGGGCTGCCAAGAAGAATATATACACATGGCTTGCCAACATGGTGAGTAGGATCAAAAAGAAGCAGGAGAGAGAGAGAGAGAGAGAGAGAGAGAACAAGCGCTAGGAGGAACCTAGATTGCCTTCCTGAGCTCAATTCCTGAGCACTCCATTAGTTGAGGCAATTACAGTGCTTTGCTAGGCTCAACAGAAGAAAGAATAGACTACCAATTCTGATGGGCGAATGACAAGGTTCTGGGTGCTTATGTGGGATAAGAAGTATTGTAGCTATTTTTCAAAAATAGAAATCACCCTTTATATTTATTTTTACCAAAAAATAAAGCAGATAATTAATCTTACTAATATTTTATGTGAGGCTCAGTACGGTCCCCTCTCTGAGTTCAGTCCTTATGTTAGTGACATGTTATTTACTATCAGTGAATTACCGTGAAGGAAGGGTGAAAGTTCCAGAACACAGAGATATTGAGAGAGGTGCCTTGCTTTTTCCTTCATTTCTAGCCTACAGTGATATATGTAGCAGTCAGTGCCCCTGGCTAACTAGCTTTAAGTGTACTGTTAAGTGATCTTAAATTATTCCTCACAAAATGGACCAGTGCCTTAAAAAAAGAGTTCTGCAAAGAAACTTCAGATTAACTCTAATAACACAAACTCATGTGAACTGTGAGAAGATGAGTTGTCACTTTCCCTTCTCTCCAGAAAGGTTGTAGATTGACCATTAGACGATGTAAAAATAATAATGACTTAGCCATACAAGAAAAAAAGTTGTCCAAAATATTTGTTTTAAATTATCAAGAAGACCATTTGAAATACTGTTGAAGACTGTTATTCGTTTATATTGTACATTGAACTGTTAGCAAATTAATATGAACCCGTCGTGATTTGCAGACATTTGAAAATTAAACAACTGAACCCTGAAAGAAAAAACCTTTAAGGTCATACAATATTCATACTAGTGATATATTTAATGTCTCTAAATACAAAATTGAAGCCAACTTCACATTTTTAAATATAGCAGTACCATATGAATGTGTATATATAGTAAACAGAGATGTGTATAAAACTTTAAAAATAAGTAAATATATACAATTATGTATATAGATAGGTATATGACTAACATGTATAATATATGTATAAATATGTCTATATGAATCTGTGTAAATTCTCTACATAATATACATGAACACATATATGTGAGAGAATTCTTTTTTCAGTTTCTTTTTTCAAGTTTTGCTTGCTTGAAAGCTCACTTCCATGTAAGAAGTCCAACAATCATGAAAGAACTATGTTGCACAAACAGAGAGAAGCCACATGAAGGTTGATCGAACCATGAACCCTCTTGGACCTGCCAGCATGGCTGAACTACCAGCTGAGTAGTGTAGAGTAAATGGCTCTAGTCAGAGCCACAGAAAGCAGAACTGCCCAGAAGAGCACCACCTGGATTTCTGACCCATGAATGTTAACCAAATGAAATAAAATGTTCTTTTTTGAATTCCCTTAATTGTGGGGTATGTTCTTAATTTAGATAGAGACAGTAAAGATAAACACAGTTTCCGTGGAAATCATACGCTTTATCCTGCAATTGCTACTTATTAGCTGTGACTTTGAGCAAATTACTTACCTCTTTGGGCCTCTATTTATTTACCTTCAAAAAAGGATCATAAAAGTATCTATTTCATAAGATTCTTTTTTAGGAATTAATGAGTAAATATATATAAACACTTAAAACAGTACCTAGCACATTTTAAGTTACTTATAAGTGTGGGCTATAATCATTTATCATGAGTGTTTACATAGGTCAATTCTCTAATAAATAAATCCTTTTTGTTTTCTATAGCACATTTCTTGACCATCACTCCTATTGCAGTTTAATCTCTTACAGGCTCATTTACTGGACATATTTAAAACAGTAGAAATGTATTATGTAAATGACTATATTTTCTCAGAAAAGTCTATTGAATAATTCAGTCATTTAAACATTTATAGAACAATTGAAATTTATCAGATATAAGTGCTAACAATAAATAATGAATTATATTTCATCTCTGATCTTAAGAAGCTAACCATTTTTTGGTGATATAGAAAGACAAGCAAACCAACTAATGTCAGTACAGTATAATAAGTGCTATAATTGAGATAGTAGGGTGTATGAAAGCATTAGATGAGGGGCAACCTTTCACTATTTCATGAGTGAGTTTTGGGGAGGGAAAGGTCAACAGATGACACCACAGGAAAAAGTTAACCTTGAGCTGAGTCATAAAAGATGAGAAGTACTTGGTAAGGTGGAAGACTGTAGAAGGATAATTTCAAAAATTTAGATACAAATGAAATCTATGTGGATGAAGAATATAGAGAAGTAAAACTGATGACACTCAAGAAAAATACAATGCCAAGGTTGAGATGGAAAATATTTTTAAGAGTTTTTTTTGATATGGACCATTTTTAAAGTATTTACTGAATTTGTTACAATATTGCTTCTGTTTTATGTTTTGTTTTTTTGACCACAAGGCATGTGGGATCTTAGCTCCCCAACCAGGGATCAAAGCCATAACCCCTGCATTGGAAGGCGACATCTTAACCACTGGATCACCAGGGAAATCCCCAAATGTAAATTTTTAATATGTAATCTAATGAGTATTAACTTCATTTTAAAAGGCATAGAGCCATTTAAAAGATCTGATTAGATATCTTTGTTACACAGATTATCATAGAGGGTAGCTTGGAAGATGAGGAGAATTAAAACAAGACCAACATGGAGATCATTGATAAAGTTTGGTTGATAAAAGCTAGTCTCAAGTAGGAGTAAAGTGGTTAGAAAACAGGGTACAAGTTCAAGATATACTTCAAAGGTAGAATCAATAGGACTTGGTGATGGATTAGATTAAGTCAAGGTATTATTTTCGTATTAAAAATACAACAGCAGCATTACATGATATATATATTTTTAACATCTTTATTAGAGTATAATTGCTTTACAATGGTGTGGTAGCTTCTGCTTTATAACTAAGTGAATACATATATCCCCGTATCTCCTCCCACTTGCGTCTCCCTCCCACCCTCCCTATCCAACCCCTCTAGGTGGTCACAAAGCACCGAGCTGATCTCCCTGTGCTATGTGGCTTCTTCCCACTAGCTATCTATTTTACATTTGGTAGTGTATATATGTCCATGTCACTCTCTTTGTCCCAGCTTACCCTTCCCACTCCCCGTATCAAAAATGGCAGAAGACCTAAGTAGACATTTCTCCAAAGAAAATATACAGATTGCCAATGAATACATGAAAGGATGCTCAACATCACTAATCATCATAGAAATGCAAATCAAAACTGCAATGAGGTATCACCTCACACCAGTCAGAATGGTCATCATTAAAATATCTACAAATAATAAATGCTGGAGAGGGTGTGAAGAAAAGGGAACTCTCTTGCACTGTTGGTGGGAATGTAAGTTGATACAGCCACTATGGAGAACAGTATGGAGGTTCCTTAAAAAACTACAAATAGAACTACCATATCACCCAACAATCCCACTACTGGGCATATACCCTGAGAAAACCATAATTCAAAAGGAGTCATGTACCACAATGTTCATTGCAGCTCTATTTACAATAGCCAGGACATGGAAGCAAACTAAGTGTCCATCCACAGATGAATGGATAAAGAAGATGTGGCACATAAGTACAATGGAATATTACTCAGCCATAAAAATAAATGAAATTGAGTTATTTGTAGTGAGGTGGATGGACCTAGAGTCTGTCATACAGAGTGAAGTAGTCAGAAAGAGAAAAATAAATACCTTATGCTAAAACATATATATGGAATCTAAAAAAAAAAAAATGGTTCTGAAGAACCTAGGGGCAGGACAGGAATAAAGATGCAGACGTACATGGTATATTAGTGTATACTGAATTACACTAAAATATAACTGCATTTTCACATAATATATTTTATTATATTCAGAGAAAAACCTTTATTTTAAAACTGTCAAGTCTACAGGGTTGACGTAAGCAGTGCTGGAAGGAAAGTGTGGATGTGAAACAGAAGGTAAAAGAGCAAAGTAAGCCTCAGCTCAGTGGCACTTACTCAAAACACTGTCATTAGTTGTAAAAGAAGTATTTGGCATCAGGAAGTGGAATAGGCTGAAATATTATGATTAATATTATGCAAATATTTTAGTCTTTCTTCCAGTGTCTTTTATAAATTATTTAGTTTCTAATAAGAGTATGATGATAATTCAGAGAGGAGCAACAGGTAAACATAGGGTATTACTTTTAATGTGATAACTTCATTTTAGATAATTTTAAGTGTTCAGTTCATCATGAATTACAAAAATTTCTCAGCCTGATTCTTCAAGTAAGCCTGAATAATCTAAGAAACAAGACTTTTCTTTATAAATATAGGCATTAAGAGAACACAGAAAGTTAATTATTCACTTTTTTTAGATTTTCCATGTTTGGACTTAGTAGTCTTTCCAAAACTTACATAATAACTCAGCAGAGTGGCAAGATATAGTCATGTGGTAAAATTACTTAAAAAAAAAAAAAGGTAAACACACACACACACACACACACACACACATGATCAAGTTGGAAAAAGATCTACTATCTCAATTTTTCTTTAAAATGAGGTGACAAAGTGAGTAAAATAATTCTTCCAGGATACTTTCAATAAAAATATGTAGAACCTATGGGCTATTTCATAACCATGTTTGAAAAAATATTTTTTTCTCAGAAAAAATGTTTTCCTTAAAGCAATACTTATCAGTCATTCTCCAGAACACATGTCTGCCCATTGGGAATTTATATTTCTCAGGGAATGAACTATATTCCCTGCATAAAATGCATGATTATTCACAAACATTAATACTCGTATTTAATATAGTCTACATTTTGAATATATAGTAATAATAAATGTATTAATGATACATCCTCAGTTTAGCTCCTGTTTTAGTTAATTGAAAAAAAATCTTGCATTATCAAGTCTATGTTCTAACAAAAATTGTCCCCATCAATAAGATGCAGTAACAAGTCATCAGTGGAGATATGTCTTTAAGTATCATATTAACTGTATAAACATTTTATTTCCAAATGATTTTTTAATATTACTTTAAGATCACATAAAGAAAACCAACTTAGGGCCATTAAGGCATTTCAAGATTAAACTGCCTACCAATTTCTTTTATGTTAAAAACTTTCCAAATTGGCAGATAGCAAGTTAGAGTTAAGTTGAAATTAAACATGGGCTATAAATTTTAATTAATAAAGGTATGATACAAAATTGTTTCATATGAAAAGTCGTTATTGATGGAATTTTATTTAAAGATTAAGAAAAAGCTTAGATATAAGGCAGGATATGTTTTTCTTTTATTCCTGGATTCACGTTTACATGTCCCGTTACAGAACTTATATTTTTGGAAAATAATTACTCTCTGTATTTTGGAAGAGCCTCCAGCATTGTCTGTATGTATTCTAATAGTTTGAAGTGTATAAATATAATAAGTATAATCTCACAGCAATGTGAAGCGCCCAAAAGAAAATTTAGCAAAACAAATCGTTGTGTCAGAAACGTGCATGTGTGCGTTTAATTCACTTCTAGATTCTTAATGTTCTTGACATTGCTTCTCATTGCATTTGATAAAAGTGAACTATTAAATGTGCTGTCAAAAAACCTAAGCATAGGGGCTTCCCTGGTGGCGCAGTGGTTGAGAGTCCGCCTGCCGATGCAGGGGACGCGAGTTCGTGCCCCGGTCCGTGAAGATCCCACATGCCGCGGAGCTGCTGGCTCCGTGAGTCATGGCCGCTGAGCCTGCGCGTCCGGAGCCTGTGCTCCGCAACGGGAGAGGCCACAACAGAGAGAGGCCCGCGTACAGCAAAAAAAAAAAAAAAAAAAAACCTAAGCATATCTTTTGAGCAAAGATATACTTGATATTATGTTTACGTGACAAAAGTTTGTTTTATCTAGAATACTTCTTAGGAGTCCTGGGGAGGACAACACCCCAAAACTGATATTTTTTGAGGCGCTGTTTAGAATTTCTCTTTTAACTCTCCATCCCCGTGGAAGACATAAAGTCTCTTAAGGAGATTAGTTTAAAGGACATTCAATTATTAGAGACAATAATCTCTGCCACCACCCTCAAACAAATTCATACATATTTAAGAAGAAGTTTGCTGTATTCAGATTGCTGCCAGGAATTTAAATTCCTTCTAATAAAATTATGTCATAACAATGGCAGAAATATTTTTTAAATATGAACACACACCAAGACAATGGGCAAGAAGACCTGAAAGGTATCAGTATAATTTTAGAATGTGTGAAGCAGCTTTATCTGATAAAATTGATAACTGAATGCCTGCAGATGCCATGAAAAGCAGGTCAGTCTACTCTGGAAGGGCTGAGGAACTGCACGTACAATGCACTGTGGAAGGCAGCATGAAGCAGGAGTTGAAAATAGGAGTGTTTAAAAGTCTATATGAGGGGCAATGAGACCCTCAGTCTTCTCCCAGATTCAGCACCTTTCTCCTCCACCCAGTAGACTACAGGTTTAATTCGTAGAGAACTGGAAGCAGAGAAGCCCCAGCTCAGGGAACCAAGCATTGTAAAGAAAGCAAAGGCCCTACTGGAAATGGGGCCAGACTCTATTGACAAACCCCAACCAGAAGCCAGACAAGGAAGCCCTAGAGAGGCAATCCGTACCCATCAGTCCACAGTGATCAGCTGGGGGCACAAAGCAGAAGGAGAGTGTAAAATTAATCTAAAGGGATAAATAGAGAACTTTCTTCACAGAAAGTAATAAAAAATGAAAAAGCATATGGAAAAGAAAAACAAGAAAGGGCTCTAGGAAATTAATAATAGGATATATGAAAATTAAAATATATATTGTATAATATGTATACGTGTATACATTATACACACACAAATTCTTTAGAAAGTTTGGATGTCTGCAAGATAACATTTAAATAATTTCCATAATATTAAAGCAAAAGGGAGCTTCCGGGAAGATGGCGGAAGAGTAAGACACGGAGATCATCTTCCTCCCCACAGATAGACCAGAAATACATTTACACGTGGAACAACTCCTACAGAACACCTACTGAACACTGGCAAAAGACCTCAGACCTCCCAAAAGGCAAGAAATCCCCCACGTACCTGGAGGGGGTTAAAAACGCTGCTTAAAGGAGCTCCAGAGACGGGTGCGAGCCGCGGCGAAAAGCACGGACCTCAAAGACAGTCAGGAGACGCTAAGGCTGCTGCTGCCACCACCAAGAAGCCTGTGTGCGAGCACAGGTCACTATCCACACCTCCCTTCCGGGGAGTCTGTGCAGTCCGCCACTGCCAGGGTCCCGGGATCCAATAACAACTCCCGCGGGAGAAGCAGAGGTGGGGCCAGATCCAAAGCTGAGCCCCTGGGAGCTGTGAGAACAGAGAAGAGAAAGGGAAATCTCTCCCAGTTGCCTCAGAAGCAGCGGATTAACGCTCCACAATCAACTTGATATACCCTGCATCTGTGGAATACCTGAACAAACAACTAATCATCCCAAATTGAGGAGGTGGAC
>NW_020175528.1:5839553-5840185 GCF_003031525.2 Neophocaena asiaeorientalis asiaeorientalis
GATAATTACCTTAAATGTAAATGGACTAAATGCTCCCACCAAAAGACACAGATTGGCTGAGTGGATACAAAAACAAGACCCTTATACTTGCTGTCTACAAGAGACCCACTTCAGAGCTAGAGACACATACAGACTGAAAGTAAGGGGATGGAAAAAGATATTCCATGCAAATGGAAACCAAAAGTAAGCTGGAGTAACAACTCTCATATCACACAAAATAGACTTAAAAATAAAGACTATTAGAAGAGACAAAGAAGGACACTACATAATGATCAAGGGATCGATCCAAGAAGGAGATATAACAATTGTAAATATTTATGCACCCAACATAGGAGCACCACAATACATAAGGCAAATACTAACAGCCATAAAAGGGGAAATCGACAGTAACACATTCATAGTAGGGGACTTTAACACCCCACTTTCACCAATGGACAGATCATCGAAAATGAAAATAAATAAGGAAAAACAAGCTTTAAATGATACATTAAACAAGATGGGCTTAATTGATATTTATAGGACATTCCATCCAAAAACAACAGAATACACATTTTTCTCAAGTGCTCATGGAACATTCTCCAAGATAGATCATATCTTGGGTCACAAATCAAGCCTTGGTAAATTTAAGAAAA
>NW_020175528.1:5840393-6062932 GCF_003031525.2 Neophocaena asiaeorientalis asiaeorientalis
AACCCATGCACATATGGTCACCTTATCTTTGATAAAGGAGGCAGGAATGTACAGTGGAGAATGGACAGCCTCTTCAATAAGTGGTGCTGGGAACACTAGGCAGGTCCATGTAAAAGTAGGAGACTAGATCACTCCCTAACACCATACACAAAAATAAGCCCAAAACGGATTAAAGACCTAAATGTAAGGCCAGAAACTATCAAACTCTTAGAGGAAAATATAGCAAGGACACTCTATGACATAAATCACAGCAAGATCCTTTTTGACCCACCACCTAGAGAAATGGAAATAAAAACAAAAATAATCAAATGGGACGTAATGAAACTTCAAATCTTTTGCACAGCAAAGGAAACCATAAACAAGACAGGTAAGTGATGTAAAACAGGAGAAAATAGTTTTAAAATTAGAGAAATTGTCTAGGAGTTTCTACAGCCAATATTAAGAATTCCAGAAAGAGGAAAGAAAATTAAGAGTGGGAGAAATACCAAAAAAAAAAAACCTCTCAGAATTGAAAGAAATGACTTTATTCATTGAAAGTGCCCAATACGTGCTAAAAAGGATTAATAATAAAGACTTTCCTTCACCTAAAAGATGAAACTGGAAAAATTTCTGAACCCCAGTGATAATGAATAAATTCTAAAGTTTCTAGTCTCCAAAAGTCAGTTCTGTAAAATGGAATAAAAATCACAGTGGCCTTTGACTTTTCAGTGCCTACACTGGAAACTAGATGACCATAAGGAAAGCCTTCAAAGGTCTGAGGGAAGGCAATATTCAGCCTAGATTTCTAAAATCAGTTCTGTCTACAATTCATGTTTTGAGGTGAAAAGATAGATATTTTGATACATGCAAGTGTTCAGAAGTTTCAAAAATCACAAATTATTCCTAAAGGAAGTTTCTTTCGAATTGTTGTCCATGAGACCACACTACTCGGCTTTTCTCCAACCTCTCATTATTCCTTCTCTTTCTTTGCAGGCTAATCCTTCTTTACGGAAATATCAAAGTATGCTTTGTTTGTGTGCACTGATGTTTTTTTTTTTATCTTTTTTCAGATAACTGTCACTTGAAATATTTATCTGTTAATATGTGTACGTAAATATGTACTAATACAAATATATGTTCATATCCATATCTAAAAAAATTATTAAATTCAGATTTTTACTTGAAACTATTTATTCAGAAAATTAGTGTTAAAAAAGTCAAGTCTTGTACAAATTTACTATGTGAAATAAATATATATAATCAAAATCTTTTCCTTTTAAATTCATACAACAAGAATTGATGAGTTCCAATTCCAAAACTATCCTTTTAAAAACTATTAAATGTAGGAAAGGTTTTCAATCCTCTTTCAGAATCAGTTACCTTATATTTAATATTTGAATGATGATAATACCTGTATTATGGGTTGATTGGGAGGCTGAAATGCAATTATGTCAGGTAAAATGACTAGATACAATTGGTGCTTTAAAAACATTTAATGTTGTTTTTTCACTTCAGCCTGCCTTATTTCTTCCCTCAGTCTGAGCATAAACAGAAAAGATGGACTTTTTTTAGAAAATACATATTCCAAATGGAAGAAGATCCTGGCTAGATAGCGTGGAGAAGTGAAGTCAAGATTATCTGAGACATGAGGAGGTAGAATGATTTTATTAGCTGCCATGTGTATAGACTTTGGAGGTAGATGGTAATACCTAAACAGTAAATTTTAGGAGCTTTTCTCTGTTTTGTGAGCTATATATTCTCTTTTACTGATTTTTCAGAAATAACTCCAAGCCTTTTACCAGTCTGTGGAGTTGAATTTGTGTATCTTTTGAATATAGCACAATAATGAATCTTATCTTGAGGCAAGAGAAAAATACAGACATTTGTATTTTTCTATTCAGATGCAGAGAAATCACTGCAAATAAGCTTATTATACTTCATACGGCCTCCATTGACAGTCCATTCTAACAGATTTTTTCCTAGTCACCTTTTGACCAGAAATTACCCCATTTGCCACTTTGTAACGTGGCATACAGCTTGTGTTTAGAAATCTTCACCCTGTTTTACTCTGATGGTATTGAGAAAAATTATCCCTTTAGCGTTCAGTGAAAGTTCAGAGGGACCTCTCATGGAAGGTACCCCAATATAAATGACATCCAATTCTTCATTTTACAGATGAGAAAATCCTAACCCAAATAAGTGAATTAAATTTTCGAAGGTCACACAGTTAGCAGCTGGCAAAGGAGGACTCAGAGCCCACATCTCCTGAATCCTCGCTCAATTTGTCACCTTATATTTCTCACCTTATATTTCTCTGAATACTCAGAGATTCATTAAAAGAATATAATATAGTGATATCTCTCTAGAATTAGGCCAATATAACACCTTAATTTTCTCCAGTAACATTTCTTCAGTGTAGACCTCTGAATGCTCAGCCTCAATCCTTGAGGAAATCTACAAAGGATTGCTTGACTTGAAACCCAAACTCATTGCTGAATAAAACCATTGTAGCATAAAGCATGGCTTTTGAGAAGCATGTCCAAATAAAAACCTCCGTTGCATTGAGTCATTCTTACTTAAATTTATTCCTAATATTCAATACTATTTCCCATAATGATTTCAATTATCATTACACATCTACATTTTTAAAAATGTCATAGTTATTTGATTTCATGAGGGAGCTTCAGAAAAACTATTAATTTCCCTATTTGCAAGTCTGTTAGCTTCACCTCGAGATTCAGTTGGAAAAGTAGTTTGAACTGCTAGCTGTTACAACTCATCGTTATGTTTCCTAGTTACTGAAGCAAAGCTGTCCTAAATGAAGACAAAGTAGAAACATTACACCTGTCAAATGAAGTTACCGGGATCTGACAGAAGCTGTTATTGCCTTATCACAAAATTTCAAAGTCTTCTATGCATGATCTGTTTCATTATAGGAACCTACTGTCATGGGATTTATTATTTTTATTCCAAAGCTGCTAAAAAGTATTTTGTTTTATTCACCTATGTCTAATGATGAGATTAACAGCCTGAATCCAAAAGATACCATTGACAGGGACATTGCCATTGATGTCAAGGTGGTCAGAACAATAAAACTAGCAGCTTTGTCACAGAGGTATCATTATAGTGCTTTGTATGAGAAAAAATAAACTACTTAGCATACAAAGAGAAACCTCTGCCTTATAAATGAAGATTCGGAAATTTTCTTCTAGTTGGGTTGTATGAAAAATGGAAGTTGTTAGAAAGAGGTGACTTGGAACATTCAAAATGAGAAGCCAGAAATTTAATCTGAGAATTTAATTAAAATATGATGTTATGTAATATAACAGGATATAAGTATTTCCAATATATTTTTCTCTTCAAATATAGTTAGCATAAGATATCTTAATATTTCAAGACCAAATGTTTTATTTTGTGGCTCTTGTATTTTAAATCTAAGAAAACACTTGTTAATTTAATCGTCACATATCTTTTAACAGTGATTTACTCTTTTAAAAAAAAAAGTTTTCCATTTTTATATAGTTAACATTATCCACTTTTTCCTTGTGATTTTTGCTTTTGATTTTATGTTTACAGACTAGTCCCATGAGAACACATAAATATTTGTCAATATTTTGTGACAGTACTTGTAAGTTTGAATATTATTTTTAATACCTGTGCGTTTATTTCAGCAATAATTACTGTTCATGGTTTTTTTGTTTTTTGTTTTTTTTCGGTACGCGAGCCTCTCACTGCTGCGGCCTCTCCCGTTGCAGAGCATAGGCTCCAGACGCGCAGGCTCAGCGGCCATGGCTCACGGGCCCAGCCGCTCCGCGGCATGTGGGATCTTCGCGGACCGGGGCACGAACCTGTATCCCCTGCATTGGCAGGCGGACTCTCTCAACCACTGCGCCACCAGGGAAGCCTTACTGTTCATGTTTTTTATATTAGAGTCATAGATTCTTTTGTTTTTCCAAATGAGCCAAGCTATACCAGGACATTTATTAAATAATTCATTCTTTCTCCACTCTTTTAAAATGCTATTTTTGTGATGAACGAAATTCATCATAGTTCTTCTCCTGGATTTTGAGCTTTCTATACTGTGATAGACTGATCTACGTGATATTGTGCAAATATCACAATAACTTATAAGAACATGATAGTATATTTTAAACTAAATAATTGACTTTTCTCTCATTACTCTTAAATTTTTAATCTCATTTCTTCTTGGAAATAAACTTCATAATTGAGTAAGGTTCCTAAAAAAAGCCTTTTGCTTACATTAGGATATATTTATTATGGATTACTGTAAAGAAGTGTGTTATGCCTCTCCCATTAAAATCATCTCTTTTGTTCCACGGCAGAATTTTGAACATTTTTGTACAGTTCAGTCTATTTCTTTTTGAAGTTCATTCCTTGGTATTTTATTTTTTATTTATTTATAGCTATCATTTCATTTATTTAGTTGCTAATATATGATCTTTCCCATTTTATTTTTAACTGATGAGTCCTCATATATTAGAAAGATGTTGACTTTGTTTTAACCAGTATGCTTAATTCACTTAAACATTTTAGAATGTTTCAGTGATCCTCTCTGATTTTTTAAAAATTTAATTTAATCTATTTTTTTTTGTGTGTGTGTGTGGCAGGTGGGCCTCTCACTGTTGTGGCCTCTCCCGTTGCAGAGCACAGGCTCCGGATGCGCAGGCTCAGTGGCCATGGCTCACGGGCCCAGCCGCTCTGCGGCATGTAGGATCTTCCCGGACCAGGACACGAACCCATGTCCCCTGCATCGGCAGGCAGACTCTCAACCACTGCGCCACCAGGGAAGTCCTAATCTATTTTTTATACAGCAGGTTCTTATCAGTTATCTATTTTATGCATATTAGTGTATATAACAATTCCAATCTCCCAATTCATCACACCACCACCCCCTCCTCACTTTCCCCCACTTGGTGTCCATACGTTTGTTCTCTACATCTGTGTCCCTATTTCTGTCTTGCAAAGTGATTCAGTTGTACCATTTTTCTAGATTCCATATTAAGCATTAATATACGATATTTGTTTTTCTCTTTCTGACTTACTTCACTTTGTATGACAGTCTCTAGGTCCATCCACGTCTCTACAAATGACCCAATTTCATTCCTTTTTATGGCTGAGTAATATTCCATTTTATATATGTGCCACATCTTCTTTACCCATTCATCTGTCAATGGACACTTAGGTTGCTTCCATGTCCTGGCTATTGTAAATAACGTTGCAGTGAACACTGTGGTACATGTGCCTTTTTGAATCATGGTTTTCTCAGGGTATATGCCCAGTAGTGGGATTGCTGGGTTATATGGTAATTCTATTTTTAGTTTTTTAAGGAACCTCCATACTGTTCTCCATAGTGGCTGTATCAATTTACATTCCCACCAATGGTGCAAGAGGGTCTCTTTGATTTTCTTGCTAGACAAGCATATCATCTGCTAGTAATAATACTTTGCAATTTTTTTCTGAAACTTATGACTAAGTTTCTTTTTTGATCTTATTGCTTTACTCCAAATTTTTAGAATAATGTTAAATCAGAATGGTGACAGTAGGTATAAATGTCTTTTTTCTATAAGTTCTTTGAAGATGATATAGATAGATGATAGATGATAGATAATGATAGATAGGTAAATAGATAGGCACACAGATAGATAGGTTCTTGGTATTTTAGCCGTAAAATTCTTTGCCACAAGCGGTTTCGTCACATAACTAATTGGCTTTAAGACTATTTTTCTGTAAAAGACAAAATAACTGGTTGATTGACAGTTTTGGTTCCATCACACTAGAAAATGATAACATATCAGTTTTTGCAAATCCTTCAGTGAGCACAGTCATCCCTCCCACCCATCAAAACCAAAAGTTTACAAAGCTATGAAATATATAAGAGATGGCTAGTAATTCAGAACTCTCTCTGAGAGCATTATTTATCAATTCTTCAGCTACTTTAGATACAACAGCTTGTTCTTTAATGCCATCTTTACCAAGATCATGCAATATTACAAGTTGGAGAGAAAAGAAGAATCAAGCTCTTCTTATCCCCCCAAAAGAAGTGGTTATGTGATTCCTGGTAAGTATAAGTTTCTTTAAAATTCTGAAGATGTTTTGCTATTTGATAGTGGAGAACATGATGTAGACAGAATTTTGGTATTTGGCACAGAATCTGGCTTAGATGATTTGGTAAAATGTAAGGACTGAGCATGTAATGAAACACTTAAATATAGTCCAGATGTGTACTACCGGTTATATATAGTTACATATAAGACATATCAGCATCCCTCATCTGTTTATTTTACTTCTGGGGAAATGTAAAGAGACTTAGAGCAGATTTTTTTTTTTTTTTCGGTACGCGGGCCCCTCACTGCTGCGGCCTCTCCCGTTGCAGAGCATAGGCTCCAGACGCGCAGGCTCAGCGGCCATGGCTCACAGGCCCAGCCGCTCCGCGGCATGTGAGATCTTCCCGGACCTGGGCACGAACCCGCGTCCCCTGCATCGGCAGGCGGACTCTCAACCACTGTGCCACCAGGGAAGCCTTTAGAGCAGATTTTTTTGTATCCTAAAGAATTTATGTCTGACATTAGATCCTGAATCCTTAATGATCAACTTTGAGAAAGGAAGTATCATGGCTTTCTCTAAGATATACCCAGATACAACTATAACCATGAATCTATACACATTTTAAATGTATTTGAATTTTTTTTGTATTTTCCACAATAATTTTTAAAATTTTATTTATTTTTCATATTTTACTATGACATTTATTATGTCCCTCTTCCATTTTATTTTATTTTAATTATTTTATCTTTTATGGCAAAATTGTCTTATGGCCTATTAATTGTACAGTGAAACTGTTTGCAGCAAAGATGTTTTCCTTGAAAATACCAGAGGAAGATACATAGATACATAGATACATAGATGATAGATAGATAGATAGGTAAATATTGTAATTCTATGGTATAATTTAAATATTCTGTGATCCCCTTCGACAAAAAGGAAGAACATGTTTTATTAGTCACCTATGACTCTGGAAAACAGCACTATGTTTCTTACAAAGGAAATGTTCAAAAAACATTTGTTGAATGAATAAATGAATAAGAAGTAAAGCAAAGAAAATTTTAGGAGCAAATACATAATGAGTGCTGTTTATAACAAGTACCTCTTTCAATACCAAGCTACATTTGCTTATTATTCCTTAAGTATTTTTCTAAGAGTATTTTGTTTTCTTTGTTCTTTGTCAATTTCTTTCTCAGGGTTCTGAGTTCTGCTCTCAAAGAGCATTCTCCTACCTGGAAGCCTGAAACTCTTCCAGGCATCCCTCACACTGAATGCCTGCCCGGTCAGTGGATCACAGTTCTCAAGGTAACATCGATGACAAACACATTTGGCAGTATCTGCCTAGAGCAAAGTGATTTCCTTTCTCTGAGAATTGCCCCCCGCTGTCATATCTGTATTCTGTGACTCTGGTTAACCTGCCTCCTTCCATCAGACCAGAAGTGGACACCAGACCAAAGGCAAACATTAGAGACTCTGTCTAGGAAGTTGAAAGTGGGACTGAAAGCAGGGATCCCACATGAAGGGATCCCATAAACCTAAAGGCTTCCTAGAGACTGTATTCTACTTGACTTGCCTCATACAGGAAGAAACCAAAAAACTAGTCTGAGAAAGAATGAAGCAAAAAAGAGAGATAGGCTGTGACAGGAAACACAGAGAAAAGTTTATCATGACATCTAGTCGGTTTTATTTTTTAGTATCTTATCCTTTCACATCCTGATAGTTTCATCTTTGCTTTCAATTTTTGTAAACTATCATTTTTTAAATTTTTATATAAAATCGTCAGTTTTTAAAATTAGGTAGGTTTTGCTGGCTTCTGTGATTTCCAATTAAAGTATCTTAACTAGGACGTGATCAATGTGTATCTCCTCCATCTTGAGAAAATTAATTGTCTCTCCTAAGACACTTAAGATATTTATATTTATTGGCTCAGCAATTGAAATTGAGCACAACATCTGGAGCCAGCCTGCTTGTGTTTCAATCTTTTCTATACCTCTTCCAAGTCCTCAGTCTTTGGGCAAGCTACTTAAATTTTCCATGTCTAATTTCTGTCATCTGTGAAATAGCGATGATAATAGCACCTACTTCATAGAGTTAAGAAGGTATATTTTTGTAAGGCACTTACAACAGTGCTTCACACATAGTTGGATAAAATATAAATGTTTGGTAAATACTGAGGGAAGTAAGTCAGACACAGAAAGAAATATCAGATATTGCTTATATGCGGAACCTTAAAAAAAAGTGTTTAAATGAACCTAGTTACAAAACAGAAGTAGAGTCACAGATGTAGAAAACAAACTTATGGTTACCAGGGGATAAGAGTGGGGAGGAATAAATTGGGAGATTAGGATAGACATATACACACTACTGTATATAAAATAGATAACTAATAAGAACATACTGTATAGCACAGGGAATTCTACTCAATACTCTGTAATGGCCTATATGGGAAAAGAGTCTAAAAAAATGAGTGAATGTATATATATGTATTACTGATTCACTTTCCTGTACACCTGAAACTAACACATTGTAAATAAACTATACCCCAATAAATGTTTTTTTAAAAAGAAACATAGTTTCATTTATTTATTTATTTATTTGTTTTTTGAGATTAAGTACTAGAAATTTATTGGTGAGGAAAACAAATGTGCAGATATTTTTTCCCCTTTTTTTAATTGTGGTAAAAGTCACAATATAAAACTTATTATTTTAACTATATTTAACTGTACAGTTCAGTGGCACTAAGTACATTCACATTGTTATGCAACTCTCACCATCATCCATCTCTTGAATTTTTCACCTTCCTAAACAGAAACTCTGTCCCCATGAAACACTAACTCCCCATTCTCCCTCCCCCTCCCCATCTCCCCACCCCCCGGCCCCTGGCATCTACTAATGTACTTTCTGACTCTATGAATTTGACTATTCTAGGTGCCTCCTATAAGTGGAATCAAACAGTATTTGTCTGCACTTACTGTATATTGGAATACATTTTTAAGGTTAACTTAATATATGTCCTACAAACAGATTGTACCTTCTTTTTTTTCCCCCTGTACGATGCAGTACATTCTCATTACTTATCCATTTTATACATAGTAGTGTATATATGTCAATCCCAATCTCCCAATTTATCCCACCCTGCTTTTCCCCCCTTGGTGTCCATATATTTGTTCTCTACATCTGTGTCTCTATTTTCGCTTTGCAAATAGGTTCATCTGCACTATTTTCCTAGATTCCACATATATATGTTAATATACAATATTTGTTTTTCTCTTTCTGACTTACTTCACTCTGTATGACAGTCTCTAGGTCCATCCATGTCTCTACAAATGACCCAATTTCTTTCCTTTTTATAGCCGAGGAATATTCCATTGTATATATGTACCACATCCTCTTAATCCATTCCTCTGTTTATGGACATTTAGGTTCCTTTCGTGTCCTGGCTATTGTAGATAGTGCTGCAATGAACATTGGGGGTGCACGTATCATTTTTTAAAATTTTTATTGGAGTATAGTTGCTTTACAATGTTGCATTGGTTTTTCTTTTGACCAGAAAATCCAAGGAAAAACACAATAGAGGGATAAGAGGAATAGTTGCACTTTGATTACATCACCTCTTCCCCCAGCAGCACAGTGCAGCATTGAGACAGTCCCCTGGGCCTATGCATTCTCCAGTGGGAAAAAGAGAGCCCAGCGTGGGCATGCAGCTTCTCCAGTGCTTCAGGATACTTCCCAAGCAGGCTACTTAGGTCTTGCCTCATGGGAATTACTGGGAGAATAAGTCCTGTGTCCAGACCAGACCACCAGGGATCAGCTAGAGATGGAGAAGGGGGGTAGGGCTCACAGCAACCAGCACGTGGATCTTGGCAGACTACATTTGTGCTGGTGAAGGTACCCAAGCAGAGATCCCAATCAGCAGCTGTGCCTATTTGCAGAGCCCAGCTGTGTCCTGTCTGGCCAGGGAGTTTGGCTAGTAGTTCTGACTGGTTTGGGTTCCCAGCAAACAGATTTTATGGTTTTCCCAGGCAGAGAGCCAAGCCAGCAGCCCTGCCCACCTGATGAGCATAGTCTCCAACCCCACCTGACCAGGGAACCCAGTCAGTGACCCTGGAATAGCCTCAGACCCAGCCCATGACCCTGCTCACTCAGGAAGTCAAGCAAACAGCTTTACCCAATTACTGGGCATAACCTCTAGCCCCACCCACAAGGAAGCTTAGCCAGTAACTCCTAGGCAGCCAAGGAACCCATACAACAGCCATGCTCAGGTTGGGGGTGAAACCAAGCCAACAGCCCCTTCCAGCTGGTGAGCATAGGCTTCAACCCTGCATGACCAGGGAGCCAGGCGGCAGCCCAACATAATAAGGAAGCAAAGCTAGAAGCCCCAGTTGAGGGAGACTGTTATGGGTTAACTTGTTGCCATTCCAGATTTACATGTTGAAGTTCTAACCCCCAGTACCTCAGAATGCACACTTATTTGGAAATAAAATCATTGCAGATATAATTAGTTAAGATGAGGTCATACTGGTGTAGAGTGGAGACTTAATCCAACATTACAGATGTTCTTATAAAAAAAGAAATCTTGGACACAGACATGCACAAAGGAAGAATACCATGTGAAGATAAAGGGAGAGTTCATGGTGATGCAGATGCCAAATAATGCCATAGCTTACCAGCAAACCAGAAGCTAGGAGAACAGCATGGAATAGATCGTCTCTCGTAGCCCTCAGAAGGAATCATCCCTGCCAATACTTGATCTTATATGTCTAGCATCCACTCTTACTATAATTTTGCTTTGGACAGAATGTCATATAAATGGAATCATACAGTGGTAGCCTTTAAGTAAGGTTTTTTTCACTGAGTATAAGGTTTTGAGATGCATCTATGTTATTTTGTGTATCAGTAGTTAATTCTTTTTTAGTGAAATTATTCCATTGATGGACTCCACCTTATTTATGCACCAACTGATTGTAATACGAGGTCCTCCAATGTGAATAAAACTAATGTAAGGGAGGAAAAATAATATTTGTTCTATTCTTCTGAGCTCTTGGCTGAGACCCCTAATAAAGTACAGATTAACAAGAGAAAAACAAACAGAGGTTTATTAACTTGTATACCTCATATAGAGAAGGGAGATATCAGGGGAAAATGAGTAACTCAAAGAGATAGCTTGGAACTCTGGCTTTTATAACATCTTCAACTAAGAAAAATAAATTTGTGGGAAAATGCTGGACTAAAGCTATGCAGTTTTAGGCTTCCAAAGGTGGAGATAAAGGCTAATTAATAAAGTTTGCCATGTAAATTTCTCTGATGCTGCCTCCAGACTCATAGGTCATAAACTTGTCTAGGGGAAATAACATTTGTCTTTCCTGGTAGAGGCAGGAGGAGTAAAGCCTTTGTAAATTTATGTCCTCCTTTTAGGCAAAGGAGGTAGAGAACTTTTCTCGTATCTGCTTCTTCTCAATTGCCTTCAGCTTAAAATAAGCCTTATGCCAAAGTGATATATTTGAGGGTTGCATATTTTGCTACCCTTCACTACTGTAAACATTTATTAACAGGTTTTGGGGGGTATATGTCTTCATTTCACTTGGGTAAATACCCAGGAGCATATTATGTCTGTTTAACAAACAAAAAGGCTGCCAGGGTGGTTCCACTATTTTACATTTCTTCTAGGAATTTAAGAGAGTTCAGTTGTACCAGATTCTCTTTAGCATGTTGTATAGCTAATTTGCTTTTTTTTTTAATTTTTAAAAATTTTAGCCATTCTACTGGATGTGAAATAGTATCTCAACATGTTTTTAATTTTCATTTCCCTAATGACTCATGATGTTACTTATCTTTCTCTTGTCATCCAATTATCCTTTTTTTATTCAATGTGTCCAATAGGAAAGGTTATAATTTTCAAAGACTCGGCTGTTAAAATGGGTAGATGTCTAAAACAGTTTGTGAATATAGACTAATTGGCAGATTTGTAGGGATTAACCTAAATGGAAAATTTCTTACCAAAGTGATTTGTGTATAATTTTACATAAAATAACTCAAGTCTCAAAACAACATGTGAAGTAAGTACTATGGTTAAACATATTTTACAGATGAGGAAAGTATAGAAAGGAGAAGTTTTGCCAGCTCTTATTGCCTAGTCAGTAAGTCTAACCTGGGAAACTTAGTCAGAGTCACCGAGGAAAGTGCACTGATAAGCCTGAGTCGTACAGCTACACTGTGATTAATCATCTTTGCTTAAAACTGTTATAAAACTAAAGGGGACTTCCCTGGCAGTCCAGTGGTTAAGATTCCACACTTCCACCGAAGGAGGTGTGGGTTCGACCCCTCGTCAGGGAACTAAGATGCCGCATGCTGCACAACGTGGACAAAAAAACAACTAGGTATTTTAGAGCTGAGAGGAATTGATTATTTCCAATTCAGTTCATCTTTCACAAAGCCTTCATCCAGCCCTTACACATTTATGGTAGGAATATTATAAGAAACAACTTTTATTGAAATTACTATAATATACTTGTAGAGTTTTCACTGAGGTTTTTACCAACCTCCTTACAAAGTGTCCTCTCCATGAAGATCCTCAGAAAGTTTTCTTTGATTTCAACATCATGAATAACTAGTGTCCTCCTGACCACCTCTATGTATGTATGTATGTGTGTGTATCTGTTAGTGTAGCATTGAATCATAAATGATGTGATTTATTATATTCCTTTTTTTATATCAGTTGCTACCAAGTTTAAAGCCAAATTTGTGGTGACCTGTAACAAGAGTCTAACAAGATTTCACAGAATACATTTGGTAACCTTAATCTATCCCTGGCTTCATCTAACTTATTTTTAACCTTATTTTTCTTTTCCCCAGTTCTCTCAACTAGTCTTATGTTAAATTTTATTTTAGTGTATTGTTTGTATTTCTATGAACCATGCAAAATGTTTTTTAGAATTAGAAAAATCATAAATAAAATGACTGAATAATGAATAAAAATATACAGCAAATAATTGTATTTGTGTCTATTTATGTTGCCCTTTATATGTAAAGCACTATTCTGTGTGCTTGGAATACATCACAATTAAAATGAAAATAGCTCTCTGTCCTATTGGAGTTTGGAAGGAAGATGGGGGAGGGTGGATATGATAGGGAAGAGAATTAAGAAATAAATGAATAATAAGCCTTCTGGAACATGAAATAACAGGCATATTGTGCCTCCATTATCTATATTATTAGATGAAACTACAACAAACTCAAAAAGAAAAATAAGGAAGTGCAGCCAACCTTATTACTGGTTCCTAACTCAACCAAATACAATTGTTTCTTATATATCCTTCTTGTCTTCCTTCTTTTTCTCTCTCAAATATATTGAGAGTAATTTCTTGTCTAGCGTGTCACTCCACTTAAACCTCTTTAATGCTTCCACATCATTTTATAGTGGTGCTTAAAAGTCTCAAAGACAAAGCCTCTGTACACTTACCAACAATTCTCAACCTCACAATTCCCCATAGTATCATACATGTAGTAACTTAGAACATAAAATATTCTAATGTCTATGACAATCATATAGAATTTTAAGCTTTGGTTTTATTGCCATAATTGTCTTCCAAAAGATAAGAAAAAATATGGCTATTTAGCTTTAAGATGTTAGACAAGTTTTGCTTCTCAGGATCTTTAAACAAGACACTTGATTTCAAACACGTATGCACAAGGGAAGCAATCGAGCCTATTATCATAAAATGTATTATCCTACCTGTCTTTTGTGTTTAAGTCAAACTGGAGAGCTTGGCTGGTGACAATGAAGCATTCCTGAGGGAAGAGAGGTGTATCTGGATAAATCATAGTTAAGGAGTGGGAGAGAAAAAGAGTTCATTTGCACTTTGAGTATTAAAATGAAAATAACCCAGCAGTAATAGATTTGCTGGAACTAGAAATACTGGTCGCAGTTGTGGTAAAGAACAGAATAGACACCCAAGCCAACCTGGCACAGCCTTTCCAGGATGGCTGCGTCCTAAATGAGAATTGCAAAGTGTGTAACAGACAGGGTTAGGTTCTGAGAGCTTCCGGGAATTCTGCCAAGGTTGCCTTGAATAAACTGGCACTTTAGAGAGGATTCACCTTCAGTGCTATATACTGAACTGTGAGCAAAGGCTCAGTTTCCTCAAAATGTATCAGCAGACCTCACACTGTTATTCAATCATAGCAGCGTGCTCACAAGTTGAAGGACCAGCTTTCAACATCAAGACAACGAGGCAGTAAGGGATAACCGCATCACCATCATCATCACCAGACACCTGGGCTCCCCTGCTTGGAAAAAGAGGACCAAACAGGTGGTCCTCTCATGTAAACTATGTAAGCTTGAACAACATACCCATCCCTGCCACACACACAGACACACACACAAAAAAAATTTTTTTTAATTCTTTATTCTTTTGGCCACACAGCACGGCTTGTGAGATCTTAGTTCCCTGACCAGGGACTCAACCTGGCCCTGGCAGTGAAAGCGCCAAGTCCTAACCACTGGACCACCAGGGAATTTACACACAAGAAAAAAATTTAATGTTCGATGAGAACAGGGTTAATCCAAGAAGATAACATTGGACTCCCAGGCAATCTGACAGGTGGTGGCCCAAGATGATTTTCCTTTGGTATATATAAATAAGAGTGGTAAGTCCATATCTTCTGAGTGTTGTGGAGCAGTTCAAACCAGTTATATATGATCAAACAAGTGGATAGGATCCCTAAGAAGTACTATTACCCTTCATTATATTTAGCTATTTCTATATCTAACCTATTTCAGGCAGTTGAGAATTCATCCATTTTTAAGTTCTAACAAAGAAAGATTCCAGGGTACATATTATTACTTTAATATACTTTTGGATTTTTTTCTTTGACCAAAATCAATTTTTATTTAGCTTCACTACCCAAAGAGTGGGAAATGTTGCATGGATTTTTCTTTCTCGTAAGTTGATGTGACTAAAGCTATTCTAAGAAATTATTAGGAAAACTAATCTGTCAGTGTTGTCTTAAAAATTACATTTTTGCGATGAATAAAAGTTCATAAGGGCAGAATTTTTGACAGCTCATTTTTCACTTTTATTCTTTAAACCATTGACATTTAATAAGTTCATAAATGTGTCCAAAGTTTACCAAGTTTTATATCCACAATGTGTATAAGAAATTCAAATGCATGATATAGCGTTTGACAACTTTATTTTTCATTTGTTCCCATAGGAAAGCTAGAATTTGGACATTTGAACAGGAAAGAATCTATAAACTCACCACCCTCTGTTTCTTCCGAGTGCCAGTGACCTTTCAGCAAATTAGGAGATGGATTATCCCCTTTCTTCACTCTATATCAAAACTTTGTCTCAAGAATGAGTTGTAGATTAATTGAGAGGTGTGAATGACTGAAAATTATATTACACTTTTGAAAATTGTCTTCCTTTTGGTAGGTAAAATAACTTTAATCTAAAAATAAATAGTTCTTAAAGAACTATAGGAAAAAAAGAAATTCAATCAGAGCAATGGTTTACTATTCAATTTTATAAACTGATAGACTACCCTAGTTTTAAATTGTATTTGAAATCTCTTTTTACACTTAAGAAAACAAGTCAGTTAATCCCTTAAAAATTATACTATTGACAGAAAAGCTGATTTGACATTTAAGCATTTTACAATAGGCATTTTTTTCCTGATAACATTTATTGACCTAGACCTATCATTTTCTGGGCTTTATCAATAAACAATAAGACATGAGTCAATGCAACATTTTCTAAAATAGATTCATTGAAACTTCTTTCACCCTATTTCTAAGATGCTCTGAGAAAAATGGTTTCCTTGCTCAAATAAATTTTGAAATGCTGCATACCTTTGTAGGTATACTTTGGGGAAATATTTAAAATAATAACTATGATTTTTCTTATCTAATGAAGAATTCTCAAACTTATTTGGCCTTGAAAATCAATCTGTAAAATATATCTGTTAATGGGCTTCTAAACCTTTGATCTAAAGAACGTATTTGGGAAATTTCTGAGAACTATGCATCTCCCAATGTGATTAATTTATAACTGAAAAATAGCAAGTAAGAAGAATCTAACTTGTGATGTTATATGTTTTTGCCATACAAATTGGCATAGAGCTTAAGAATGAGACTGCATTAAATTAAATCCTGCATTAAATTAATCCCATCATTAAGCTTTTCTTAAATTAAATTAAGCTTAATTTCTCATTCAATGAGAAATTGAAAAGCAATCACTGCATTTTATCTAACACTAATCCTAGTCTTCCAACTTGGCCTAAGTTAGCTTCCTTTTCTAATCACAATTCATTTGGCAGGGAAATGGCATCATATTTAATTTCACTTGCAACTTGATAATTATAACCATTGCCCTCAAAATAAGATGCAAGCAATTAAATAGTCTTTCAATAAGCCACCTGGTGACTTAATTAACTGTGTATGCAATTTTGGAGGTGAGATTAAGAGCAAAAGTAAAAGTTACAATTTGTAAAATGAAATCTACAGCTGAAAGCTTGGCTCCATAGTCTTTTAATTTTCATTGGCTGATTCAAGTGCCAAACACCTGGATCCAAGATCCTTCTAGCGAGGAATATACTGATGTTGTTAAACATGGATATATTGTACTCCCACAGGAAAGAAGTGGAGCCTAAACAAAATATGTGACTAAGCAATGACAACTTTTGAACAATGTTGTTGAGCACTCAGTATTAGTGGTAAGGGTCTCATCTAAGAGATGTTTCTCCAAATGCCTTTAATACGACTATGTGAGCAAAAATAACTCTGCTTAATATATCTATTATTTTCCCTGGTTAATTTCCCAAAAAATTATGTCATATGGCGTGATAGAATTAGACATACAATGAAAAACATAGTGGGTATAATACCAGTGAAATGTGACTTTCTTCTTTGTATTTACTTCATCTGAAGTTTGCATATGCTTTGGGGAAATTTTCAGTGAGTGTTTGGAGGGAAGTGTTTTATCAGGAACACAAAAGGAAAGATTATATTTTATTACATTTTTGACTAGAAAATGGAATATTTTAATTTAAAAATGGTTTCAAAACCAAGCTCTTCTGAGAAAGAATAGATTTTCTAAATTCATTTAGTTTCAATTTCACTTATCAAAAACCAAGCCCTAAAGACTCATATATGAGAATTTATTTCATAAAGAGTATATTCCCTTGGCCCATGATGGTCATAAGGCCACCTGCCCTAAGGTAGAAAGTTAACATGACCTAAAGAAAGTAGAAAATCCATCATACCCCTTTCACCTGGGGAATCTAAGGAAGAAGACAAACACAGTTTGGAGAAGCAGAGATCAGATACCTGAATCCAATAACACCCTCCTTGGACCTACCTTTGATATGTGAGAGGCTGAGAGGAAAAAATATATATATGTTTAAGGTAAGTTAAAGAAAATGATGATGATAGAATGCATTTGGTCCCAGCTGGAGGAATAGAGTCAAATGATTGCCACATTTGGGACTGTGGGATTATATAGCTAAACAAGGTTGTCTCACTCTAAAATGAGGTAGCCTTAGCCAAGTAAAAGGATCAAACCAGAAGCCCCTAGTTTTTTTACTCCCAGACCTTCTTTAGTTCTTATATTGAGGAGGTACCCAGAATTTTTCACACTTCTCGGGAAGGTGATGACACCAAAGGGAAGGATTGCATGGGAATACATAATGGCAAGACATGAAGTGAGTCATTTAAGGCAAGAATTGGGTAGAGGACAAAGACAGAGAATCAGAAGGGTCTACTGAGCTAGCAGGACTCAAGCATTATCAAGGACCAAAGACCTGAAATAAATTTTGGGCATTATAGATAATTGTTATGGGCTGAATTGCATTCTCCCAAAATGTATATGACCCAGGCCCTCAGGCTACAACTTGGAGATAGGGTCTTTAAAAAGATAATTAAGTAAAAATGAGGTCATTGGGGTGGCTTTAACCCAATATGACTGGTATATTTATAAATGAGGAGATTAGGACAAAAACATGTACAGATGGAAGACCAGAGAGAAGGTGGTCATCCACAAGCCAAGGAGACAGGCCTCAGAAAAAAGCAATTGCACCTTGATCTTGGGGAGCTAGCCTCCAGAATTGAAGAAAATTAATTTTTGTTGTTTAAGTTACCTAGTCTGTGGTACTTTGTTATGGTCTTAGCAAACTGAAACAGATTTTGGTATCAGGGAGTGGTGTGCTGCTGTAACAAATACATGAAAATATGGAAGTGGCTTTGGAACTGAGTAATGGTAGAGGTTAAAAGAGTTTTGAGGTGCACATTAGAAAAAGCCTAGATTATCTTTAAGAGATTTTTGGTAGAAATATGGAAATGAAAGACAATTCTGATGACGTTTCAGATGGAAATGAAGAACATGTTATTGAAAACTGCTGAAAAGAAAATCCTTATTAAAAAGTGGTAAAGAACTTAATAGAATTTTGTTCAGATATTGTGTGGAAAGTAGAATTTGTAAGTTATGAACTTGGATATTGAGTAGAAAAGATTTCTAAGCAAAGTATTAAAGGTGAAGCCTGTTTTCTCCCTGCTACCGAGAATAAAATGTAAGAGGAGAGAGAGAAACTGAAGAAGCACTTCTTAAGCAGAAAGAAACCAGAACTTGGAGATTTGGAAAATTCTCAGCATACTCATATTGCATCTTGCATTTGGGGTGGAGGTGCTATCAATAGTATTTTATTAGTATTATTTCTAAATTGCAGTATAGTTGATTTACAATGTTCTGGAGGGAACATCAAGAGTATGGCTGGACAACCATAAAGAGGTTGAGCCTCATGAATCCAATCAATCATCTCAGCAGAAGCAGGAATAGGGATGCAGCTATCTAGGAAAGGTGTATGGACAACCCCTTTGTCTGATGGTTTATGAGTTTCACGGAGGGCCAAAAAGGCTCTTGGGAATTTTATACTAGCAGAAAAGTGCTAGCTTAGCCTAAAGGAGACAAAGATGGATCAAAATAAAAGAAGGCTGTTAGACTTCTGGGGTCCTACAGGATGAACCGATAAAACTACCCAGCTGCAAATATGCTTTTTCATTCAAGAAAATGGGAGAATGATCCCAAAAACATCTCAAAGGTAAGCACAGCTGCCACTGTCACCAGGAAATCAGAGGGCACAAGTCCAGTCAGTTGGGAGAGCTTTATTCTCCTCATTTCCAGAGGGAGGGGCCACCTGCTTGGTTTCAGAGAACCAAGCCACCTATGCCCAGTGCAGAAGGGGTGGGGCCCCTACACTGGTACACTGGTGGGCCTTGAAGTCAAGGTCACCTTCCTGGTGGGTCACAAGAACAGAGCATCAAGCCAAAGAGCATAATTATCAAGCCTTAAAATCTAATAAAATTTGCCCTGCTAGGTTTCATACTTGCTTGGGACCCTTCCTTCCTTGTGATTTTCCCTTTTTGGAATAGAAATGTCTATCATATGCCAGTCCCATTATTGTATTTTGGAAGTGGTATTTTGTCATGACAGACCTAGAGAACTAATAAAGCACTACTAGTTATAATATTCAGTAGCAGACCAGAGGGCAAACCCCCCCCAGGAATCAGATAAAGCAAACACTTCTCAGTAGATCTTTGCCAATGCACAAAACAGCACAAGGCCAACGGTTTGTCTCTTTCCCCCAAATGCGAAAGTGGGAAGTGATTCTGAAAGAATGGGCATTTAATCCAAAAAGATGATCTACATTAACAGAAAATCTATCTGCAATCCACAGTAACAGAAAAATGATTGCAAATATTAAAATTTAATATTTTCCTTTAGCCAGCAGAGTCAAAGATCATGAAGAAAGTTACATAAATTATAGTAAATAAACTATATATTCTTTGACTATCTAAGTGTAGTATGGGAAAATTTGTTTTTAAATAACTATTATACATATAGAAACTAATATATGTAATGTATATATACTTAATGTAGGATAAGGGGAGATGGAGAAATGAGCTAATTTTATGAGGAAACTTTAGATAAGAACAAATAGCTGGGCTTCCCTGGTGGCGCAGTGGTTGAGAGTCCGCCTGCGGATGCAGGGGACACGTGTTCGTGCCCTGGTCTGGGAGGATCCCACATGCTGCGGAGCGGCTGGGCCCGTGAGCCATGGCCGCTGAGCTTACGCGTCCGGCGCCTGTGCTCCGCAACGGGAGAGGCCACAACAGTGAGAGGCCCGCGTACCGCAAAAAAAAAGAACAAATAGCTGATCGGAGCATGAAATGCAATCTAAATATACAAAAAAGAAAACACATCACAAGGTAATGGGGATTATTTTGCAAGTTAAAAATATATAATAAATGTTAGGTTATTACAAGCAGACTTCTAAAGACTTAGCATCTTAAGTATAGAAACCTGCTACTTTTTGTTTGAAAATAAGCCCAGTTTGAAGGAAGTAGACAGTTCCACAGTCCCCTTTTAGTGAGAATTCCTGGCCACAGACACACTTTGGCTTCTTCCAACAAGAAGGAACCAAGCTCTTTGGGTAAGGATTATTTCTGGTCTTTGAAGTTATTTTTCTCTTTGAAATCCCTATGGAAACCTTTTCTCATGTCTAAACTGCCCGTCATTTGGCAATGTTTTAATGCTTCTGCTCATCTCACTTTTTAAAAATTTGTGACAACTACTCAACTATGCCATTGTAACACAAAAACAGCCACAGACAATAAGTAAATAAATGGCCTGGCTGGGTTCCAATAAAACTTTATTTACAAAAAGAGGCAGCTGAACTACAGTCTGTAGTTGCCAACTCTTAGAATATTTTATGACCTTGGAGTAGGCAAAGATTTTGTAGAGAAGACACAAAAAGTACTAACCATAACAGAAAAAAATTGAACATCAAAATTTAAAAAACAATTTGTGTTCATTAAAGGTAATGTTAGTATCATAAAAACACAAACCATAGACTGGGTGAGATGTTTTTGAAGTAAATGTATCTGACCAAGGATTTATGTACAAAACATGTAAAGAATTCCTACAAATCAACAATAATAAAACAATTAAAAATAGGAGAAAGACTTAAACACATGACAGAAAGATGACATAAGAATGACCAATAAGTACAGGAAAAGTTGTTCAATATCATTATTCATACTGGAAATATAAATTAAAACCACTAGAATGGCTATAATTATAAAGATCAATAACACCAAATACTTGCAAAAATGCCGAGCAATAGGACATGTCATAGCTGGTGAGAGGAGAAAATGCTACAACCCTTTAGGAAACTGTTTCATGGTTTCTTATAAAGTTAATCATATACCTACTCTATGACCGAGCAACTAAACCTTGGTATTTCTAGAAGAGAAGTGAAAACACACTCTGCTATGGTCTGCAACATTTACCCATTTACCTAATCCTTTCTAACCCTTTTCATTGATGTCAGGCTGTCCCTGCCCACTCCACCCTCCTCCCCTTTATCTTTCATAGGTATTTCCCCCAATAAATCTCTTGCACTTCTAATTCCACTGGTATCTACTTCTCCAAAGATACATAGGGGTTTAGGTTACATGGTTATGCATTTGTCAAAACTCATTGTACTGTACACTGTGAATTTCACTGCATGGGATCTGTGCATTTTACAATATGCAAATTTTACATTTAAAAATAAAAATCTGCAAAGCCATTCTATCTTCAAACCTGCAAGTATTCTCATGAAATATGTCAGTAACAGAAAAAAAATACTTAACACTTTTTTCCAGGATAATATTTTAGTCACAGACCTCCACACAGAGGAAGGGACACACACATCCACCATCATGTTAGTTAGTTGCTTGACTTTAAGAGAACAGATATATTTACAATGATGATTTGAGACCAAAGAATCTTATCTCTATACTGTGTGGTAAGTGCCAAATGCTGTGTGGTAAGCTAGGTTCACTCACTAGTCGGTAAGCCTCCTGGACAGAAACCTACCACCACACAATTATACCTTGTAAAGTACAAGTTATTACAAATCTTGAAACCCCAGAGTTGTGTGTGAACTGTCAAAGTACGAATGGTACTTAACAAGCTCTAAATAAAGAATCCACTGTGTAAAGCCAACTAAATTCTTCATTTTAAATTATTCTTTACTTTCTTCGTGGATAAAGTGATAAATCACCATCTTTCTTTAATTCTAAATTTTTGCTGCTTTCTAAGGTTATATTGGCCTCAGTTTTATGTATTTTTCTTGAAGTTTGATTTCCCACTACTTTGTATAATTCTCCAGAAATTAGATTTCTGGAAAGATCTTTCTTTCACACTTTCTCAAAGCTATTAAACCTTGTCATTTTTGATGTCTCACTGCCGTTCATATTTCAACATTGTGTGACTCTGACATATAATGAATGACACCTGTAAGGGTTATTTTTTTACGTAATAATCATCTATGAACCACAAAGGATTTTAGTAAACAGCTGAAATTACCATTTTTGTATATGGTGAAAATAAACTTTTCTGTAATCATTTTAGGAGAAGGTATGGATGGATAGGCTGAGCCTAATTCAGAGTGCTAAAATGACTCTGATCAGGAAAAGAGGCAGCCTTGATGTCTTTCCTGTAGTAAAAGAAAACAGTGAACATACAGCAAGCTCTCACTTAGTGGTCGTCAAAGGTTTATTTGTCACCTGCTATGTGTACTCAGGCACTGCATTGAGTACACGTGGGAATATATAAAGAGACATTCTCAACTCTCAGGGAATTTTCAGTCTAGTGAGGATGACAGGCAAGGAAATCAACAGTTTACAGCAAAACACGACAAGTCTCTGATGAACTCACTGACAGAGACCGGATTTGCCCACTGTGAAAGGCAAAAGGCCCAAGATAACTAAGGAGATGACTGTATTCAAAGTATTGCAATATAGAGAACATTCATTAATGAGGAACATTTCAAAAAATATGGAAAAAACCTGGGCTTTTATAAAATAAAAGTGTCAAGAGGAAGGATGGAGACAGGTCTCATCTGAGCTATTGAGGGAAAATGAGGTGAGTTTTATCTGAACTTGTGAGGGTAGGATGGTCCTTTACAAACACAAAAGAATGGGAATATTTCTCCACCACCGGAGCTTTCTGGTACCACAGGGAACCTGGGGAAGAGATGTAGTAGTGTGGACATGCTTGTGGAGAATAGGCATAGAGTTTGCACAAAAGATCACCCTTGACCTGAGCCTAAAGGGAACGTAGGATATATTCACATGATAAAGCAAGAAAGGGATATTCTAGGAGAATCCAAACAAAAACAAACAAAAGTCAGATAAGTTTGGGGAATGCCAAGTAATTTGGGAAGACAGAATTATAGGGTGTGAGTCAAAGGATGGCAGAAGCTAAGGCCTGGTGTGTATAAAAGAGTGGGGTTAAGAAGCGTTTAAAAGAGTTTGCATTTGAAGATGAAGGCATTGAGGAACCAATGGATTCTTTTAAAGAGGTACGTTATATGATTAGATTTGTGTTTAGAAAGATGTAGGTAGTATGTGTAGGTAATATGTGGAATAGATAATGGAAAATCATACCTGAAAACAAGGAAAATAGAAAGAAGACTGCTTTAATAATACATGGGATGAATGTTGAAAGTCTGAACTAAGATGATACCAGGGAGTACTCCTGGCAGATCGTTAACTCTTACATGACAGAATCTTGACCATTCCTTTAAGACCAGATGTTAAAAGTCATTCTAGGGGGCCAAACTTTACCACCCGAAAATGTGTATCTTTGGCATGAAAATTAATTTAGGCTGGTTATACTTAAGAAACAGAAGACTCAGGAATCTCTTTTTGTTACCTCCCTTCTAACAGCCTAAAATAATTTAGATAAAGGTCCTGTTCCCAGAATAGAGCTGTCACCAGAGATCTCTGCAAAGAATATGGGCTGGAAGTGGTGAAGAGAACTAGGGAGGACCTAGGATCAGAGTCCACTGTGTGTCCCAGTTGTGTCTGCATGGTCCAGCAAACAACTGTTTACCAAATATTTGCTTTTCCATCTCCATGTAATTTGCTTTCCTCTCCTTTGATGTCCCAAACCACAACCCCCAACATCCTCTTTTGTCTTTAGCTGAAGATGGTATTTAGATGAGGATTTCAGCCATTTTGGTGAGTTACTAAGTTTTCATGGGTCTATCCCATGTATACATATTACTAAATTTTGATTGTCTCCTGTTAATCTATCTCATGTCAATTTAATTTTTAGACCAACTAGAGAACCTAGAAGGGTAGAGGAAAATTTCTTCCTCCCTGACATCATTATAACATAGATTTCTTTGGAAACTTGAGTCTCTTTGATTCATGCACATTTGCACATTTACATTCTCCCTTATGACCTTTGTTTTTCTGTTTTCCTATTTCAGTTCTATATTTATCTATATCTCCCCCCACCTCTCCATCTCGGTTACCCCACACTCCAATTGCCAGCTCCTTAAGAAGGGAACCATCCTGCAAATTACTGTATGCAGCTGGGTCAGCATTATCACCCTTTGTGTACTTAGTAAATGGTTAATTAACAAGCACATGCATACATCATTCTGAATGGCAGCATTGGGTCAGGAAATCAGTGGATTTTAATGACTGACATTCAGAATCTAACATGTAAATTATCTCAATTTACATTTAAATGTAAATATGTGTGTCTCACATTTAAATATATTTACATAATGTATATTTATTATATTTACATTGACATTCAGCTGGGAGTGAATTCAGAATGCATAAGTTGCTGACATTTTTATTTTCCTGGCTTCTCTGTCTTCTGAAAGAGCTCAAAGTCAGTGAAAGATTGAATTGTATAAAAAGGTGACCATTTCTGCAAAGGCAGAAACATGCTTACCTAGAAAGTGCTTTTATTAGGATCATAGCTATAGCTTCCTTTTATTATAAATGTGCACATATTTTAGTTAAGAATAAAAAATATTTACGATATCAATCATCTTGTAATTCAGCCTGTAGGCAAGAGACTTAGAAAATGGTACCTGTAACCTCCAGGGACATATTCCATCATTAGATTAACAATCACTGAGGCAAACATACATCATTAAAGCAGACAAGTGCTGCATGGGTGATGCAGGAATAATAAGCAGAACAACGTGTGGTATCAGTTTATATAGGAAAACTGTAGACATTTTGTAGATGTGAAAATCTTGTTTGCTTTGGATAAAATATAATCACCATTTCTAGAGATAAGAAAAATTAAAGGATGAACCAAAGCTATATCCCAGGGATATACCTTCTTTTATTTGGTTTGTCTGTACCAATAGCACAGAATGGAAATTAAATGCATTGAAGTTAGTGACTAGATTCTGCATAGTCAGTGGTGCAAAAACTGATTTTTCAGTCATTTAACCTAAACATTACACTGTTATCAGCATCAAAGAGAGCCTGTCTATAAACCTGATTTCACTTGCAGAAAAAAATAGACTGGGTTAAATAATTTGGATTCTGTTGAAAACCTATTTTTTCCTTCCCCTTATCACATATTTCCATTTCTAAATGAGGATTGTGAACACACATTTCCCATTGCCTGCCCTTATAAACTCAATCATTTACCATTACTGTTCTCCCAGAATTGATTTAAAAACTGTGTGCATTTATCTATAAAATCCTGGGAGATGTGGCCACCCATTGGATCTGACCTATAGGTAATTATGATGTGCATAATTATGTTATCTGAAGCAGAGCACTTCTGATGTAATCAAAACTGTTCACCTTTAGGGCTTTCAAATAACTACCCAATTCACCTAGCCATTCACAACATGGTGAAATTCTACAAGCATCAAGTTGTAAAACAGACAGGTTCTTATTAATAAATGAAATTTTTCCATTTTCAATGTTCTACTGTAAATTGATACATCACAATAGCTAATAGTTGATGTTTAGATGTCAGAAAAACCTGTAGCTTCTCTGTACTTCAATGTCCGGACATTTAAATTGGCAATAAGAAAAGATTAAATTTGTAAATTTTAATTTTAAGTGTTATTGTATCATACTGTGAAGATTATTGTATTATAAATATTACATGTATGTAGATCACTTAGCACAAGATAAGTGTTCCTAACTTGATTGCTAACTTCAGTGAAGTTTTGTCTGACTTTAGGACACTGGTAAATATGTCAGATTGTAGTATTTATGTTGTTCAACAGAAGTTAAAGAGATAAGGTACAATGTAAGTAAATAAAACCCAAAACTTTATTAGTTCACTTTTTTTCAAGGTTTATATAAATCATCTTGATTTTTCACTCTCAAATTCAATGGCTTAGATTGTTAGCAATTAAGCCAAAACTTCAACTGAAAACCTAACACGGAAATTATATTTGGTCCAGTCCTGATTCCAATCCTTTCCTATTCTATTTCATACTACTCACATCCTTTTCAATTAAAAAAAATATATACTGGATACATTTTGAAATATTAATCAAATTAATTCACGATCTTTGTTCAAGTGAAATACCAAAGACTGGAGATATTTAAGTCAAGTGCATTTTATGTGAAGTAAAGTAGTTTTATTTTCAATCTGTATCCAAATTTTCTATCATTTAACTAACATTTTAGCTATTCATTTAAGTAACTATGATCTAACTTTGCCAAATAATAATCATAATTACATTTTACATTTTGATGGAGAATTCCAAGTGCTAATTGCTCCATATTAATGCACTCATTAAATGTATTTCAGTTATAAACACATTTTCATGCTGTCAAATTCAATTTTGTAAAAAATAAAAAACTCAGGAATAATACTTAAAAATTCAAATCATAATTTAAATTCAAAATTAGAACTTGGCAAATTAAAAAATACTGAAACAACATAGTCAGAGAACGTGAAAGGAGAAAGTTTTGAAAAGCATGTAATCAGATTTTAGCTATCTTCTTGAAATCTAAGATTTAAACTTTCATGCCATTCCCCTAAACAGAGATATCAACAAAAATTTCACTTGTATTTACCTTGACATTTGTAAGAATTGATATTTGCTATTAATTTTGATATAATTTGGTCTGATTTCAAACCTCAGCCAAAGAAGTTAAAGATCAGAACAGTGAAGGTCACACCTAAAATCAATAGAGTGAAATATTTATTTGCACTAAATGCACCATTTTGATTTATTGACAAGCTACATGGAAATTTCTGGAACAGTCTGAATAAAATAATAAATCCACAAATCAATAAATGAATTAATAAATTAATGAAAGATACATATGTTTTTATTTATTGTGAATAGTTGGCTCTCAAGAGCAGTTATAGCTTTTTGTATATATCTTTTCGATTTTTGTATATTTAACCCTGAGGGATATAATATATGCTTAATAAATTTTGGTAATTGGGAGATAATAAAGGAGAAAATAAAGGGAAAAAGTAGAAAGGGAGAAATGAGGGGGAAATATAGAATAGTAGATAGGAAAAGGGAAAAGAAAGAAAATTTATCTAGCTGAAATAATTAAAATTACTTATTGATATTCAGATCCCCTGTTATTATACTAACTCCCATTTTTATTTTGAAACAAAATAAGTTTGCAAACAGAAAAAATAAAATATTTATAATGTATAAATATTTAAACAACAAAATCTAAAAGTTATGGAACATTAAAACAAAAACATTGGCTACAAAAAATTTATAGTTAAAATCATTCATTACATGTATTTTTTCTTCTATTATATTAATTTAAAATCAAAACAAAAATAAGGATAATAAAATGAGACTGGATCACAGAATATGCCTTTCCTGACACCTAATAAAATTTATTTTAAAAAGAAGTAAAGGGGGGGCAGAGTCAAGATGGTGGACTAGGAGGACACAGAATTGTCTCTGCACAACTAGGGCACCTACCAGGCACTGGTGGGGGACCACGGGCACCTAAGGGGATGGAAGAAACCCCCAGCCACCAGCTTGTGGGATCTTGGTTCCCAGGTTGGAGGTCAGGCCCGAGCTCCTGTGGTGGGAGCTCCAAGTCAAAACCACTGGACTAACCAAAAACCTCAGACCCCAGGGAATATTAATCAGAGTGAAGCCTCCCAGAGGACCTAATCTCAGCACCAAGACCCAGCTCTATCCAACTGCCTGCAAACTCCAGTGTTGGATGCCTCAGGCCAAACAACCAGTAAGACAGGAATACAGCCCCATCCATAAAAAAAAAAACAAAAAACAAACAAACTGAAACGATAAAAAAATATGTTACAGACGAAGGAGCAAGGTAAAAACCTACAAGACCAAATAAATGAAGACAAAACAGGCAACCTACCTGAAAAATAGTTCAGAGTAATGATAGTAAAGATGATCCAAAGTCTCAGAAACAGAATGGAGAAAATACAAGAAACATTTAACAAAGACTTAGAAAATCTAAAGAGCAAACAAACAGTGATGAACAACACAATAACTGAAATTAAAAATATTCTAGAAGAAATCAGTAGCAGAATAACTGAGGTAGACGACAGGATAAGTGAGAAGGAAGATAAAATGGGGAAATAACTGCCAGGGAATAGAATAAAGAAAAAAGAACTGAGGACAGTTTCAGAGCCCTCTGGTACAACATTAAACATACAAAGAATCGAATTATAGGGGACCCAGAAGAAGAAGAGAAAAAGAAAGGGTCTAAGAAAATATTTGAAGAGATTACAGTGGAAAACTTCCCTAACATGGGAAAAGAAATAGTCAATCAAGTCCAGGAAGCGCAGAGAGTCCTATACGGGAAAAACCCAAAGAGAAACATGCCAAGACACATATTAATCAAACTATCACAAATTAAATACAAAGAAAAAATATTAAAAGCAGCAACGGAAAAGCAACAAATAACATACAAGGGAATCCCCATAAGGTAAACAGATGATCTTTCAGCAGAAACTCTGCAAGCCAGAAGGCAGTAGTAGGACATATTTAAAGTGATGAAGGGGGAAAACTTACAACCAAGATTACTCTACCCAGCAAGGATTTCATTCAGATTTGATGGAGAAATTAAAATCTTTACAGACAAGGAAAAGTTAAGAGAATTCAGCACCACCAAACCAGCTTTACAACAAATGCTATAGGAACTTCTCTAGGCTGGAAACACAAGAGAAGGAAAAGACCTACGATAACAAACCCAAAACAATTAAGAAAATGGGAATAGGAACATACATATTGATAACTACCTTAAATTAACTGGATTAAATGCTCCAACCAAAAGACATGGACTGGCTGAATAGATACAAAAACAAGACCCATATATACGTTGTCTACAAGAGACCCACTTCAGACCTAGGGAGACGTACAGACTGAAAGTGAGGGGATGGAAAAGGATATTCCATGCAAATGGAAATCAAAAGAAAGCTGAGGTAGCAATTCTCATATCAGACAAAATAAACTTTAAAATAAAGACTCTTACAAGAGACAGAGAAGGACATTACATAATGATCAAGGGGTCAATCCAAGAAGAAGATATAACAATCATATATATTTATGCACCTAACATAGGAGGACCTCAATACATAAGGAAAATGCTAACAGCCATAAAGGGAAAATTGACAGCAACACAATAATAGTAGGGGACTTTAACACCCCACTTTCACCAAAAGATATGTCATCCAAAATGAAAATAAATAAGGAAACACAAGTTTTAAATGATACATTAAACAAGATGGACTTAATTGATATCTATAGGACCTTCCATCCAAAAACAACAGAATACACTTTCTTCTCAAGTGCTCATGAAACATTCTCCAGGATAGACCATATCTTGGGTCACAGACCAAACCTTGGTAAATTTAAGAAAATTGAAATCATACCAAATATCTTTTCCGACCACAATGCTATGAGACTAGATATTAATTACAGGAAAAAGACGGTAAAAAATACAAACTCATGGAGGCTAAACAATGTGCTACTAAATAACCAAGAGATCACTGAAGAAATCAAAGGGGAAATCAAGAAATACCTAGAAACAAATGACAATGAAAATATGACAACCGAAAACCTATGGGATGCAACAAAAGCAGTTCTAAGAGGGAAGTTTATAGCAATACAATCCTACCTCAGGAAACAAGAACAATCTCAAATAAACAGCCTAACATTACACCTAAAGCAATTAGAGAAGGAAGAACAAATTTTAAAAACCCCAAAGTTAGCAAAGGAAAGAAATCATAAAGATCAGATCAGAAATAAATGAAAAAGAAATGAAGGAAACAATAGCAAAGATCAATAAAACTTAAAACAGGTTCTTTGAGAAAATACACAAAATTGACAAACCATTAGCCAGACTCATAAGGAAAAAAAGGGAGAAGACTCAAATCAACAGAATTAGAAATGAAAAAGAAGGAACAACTGACACTACAAAAATACAAAGGATCATGAGAGATTACTACAAGCAAAAATATGCCAAAAAAAAAGGGCAGCCTGGAAGTGATGGGCAAATTCTTAGAATAGCACAACCTTCTGAGATTGAACCAGGAAGAAATAGAAAATATAAACAAACCAATCACAAGCACTGAAATTGAAACTGATTGAAAATCTTCCAACAAACAAAAGCCCAGGACCAGATGGCTTCACAGGTGATTTCTATCAAATGTTTAGAGAAGAGTTAACACCTACCCTTCTCAAACTCTTCCAAAATATAGCAGAGGTAGGAACACTCCCAAACTCATTCTATGAGGCCATCATCACCCTGATACCAAAACCAGACAAAGATGTCACAAAGAAAGAAAACTACTGGGCAATATCACTGATGAACATAGATGCAAAAATCCTCAACAAAATACTACCAAACAGAATCCAATAGCACATTAAAAAGATCATACACCATGATCAAATGGGGTTTATCCCAGGAATGCAAGGATTCTTCAATGTAGGCAAATCAATCAATGTGATACACCATATTAACAAACTGAAGGAGAAAAACCATATGATCATCTCAATGGATGCAGAAAAAGCTTTCAACAAAATTCAACACCCAGTTATGATAAAACCCTCCAGGAAGTAGGCAAAGAGGGAAATACCTCAACATAGTAAAGGCCATATATGACAAACCCACAGCCAACATCGTTCTCAATGGTGAAAAACTGAAACCATTTCCTCTAAGATCAGGAACAAGACAATGTTGCTCACTCTCACCACTATTATTCAACATAGTTTTGGAAGTTTTAGCCACAGAAATCAGAGAAGAAAAAGCAATAAATGGAACACAAATTGGAAAAGAAGAGGTAAATCTGCCACTGTTTGCACATGACATAGTCACTCTATGACAAAATCCCAGCAAGATCCTTTTCGATCCACTTCCTAGAGAAATGGAAATAAAAACAAAAATAAACAAATGGGACGTAATGAAACTTAAAAGCTTTTGCACAGCAAAGGGAAATATAAATAAGATGAAAAAACAACCCTCAAAATGGGAGAAAATATTTGCAAAGAAGCAACTGACAAAGGATTAATCTCCAAAATATACAAGCAACTCATGCAGCTCAATAGAAAAAAGAAAAACAAACAACCCAATCCAAAAATGGGCAGAAGACCTAAATAGACATTCCTCCAAAGAAGATATACAGGTTGCCAACAAACACATGAAAGGATGCTCAACATCACTAATCATTAGAGCAATGCAAATCAAAACTACAATGAGGTATCACCTTACACTGGTGAGAATGACCATCTTCAAAAAAATATACAAAAAATAAATGCTGGAGAGGCTGTGGAGAAAAGGTAACCCTCTTGCACTGTTGTTGGGAATGTAAGTTGATACAGCCACTATGGAGAATAGTATGGAGGTTCCTTAAAAAACTAAAAATAGAACTACCATATGATCCAGCAATCTCACTACTGGGTATATACCCTGAGAAAACCATACTTCAAAACAAGTCATGTACCACAATTTTCATTGCAGCACTATTTACAATACCCAGGACATGGAAGCAACCTAAATGTCCATTGACAGATGAATGGATAAAGAAGATGTGGATATAGCTGATTCACTTTGTTATATAGCAGAAACTAACACAACATTGTAAAGCAATTATACTTCAATAAAGATGTTTAAAAAAATAGAAGTAAAGAATATCTAGAATAATGTAGCTTCTAATTATTCCTCCGACCCACTCACACAAGGGAAATGGCGGAAAGAAAGTAAGTAGCAAACATCTTGAATATTACTATGAGCATTACATTTAGAGAGAAGCTCATGGAGGAAGCAACAGGCAATGTGAAAGAAAAATGTGATGGGGTGGAAAGCAGACTTGAGGAGGAAGGGACAGTGGCCATGCAAATGTGGAATCTCTATCTCTCAGTCCAGTTTTCAAAGAAGTTGGGACCCACCACCAATGCTCAAAACGTTTATTTTAATTGTGTAGAAAATCTAAAAGAAAGAAAGAAGAATCACAATATTAGAGTTACCACTTCCCCTGGAAAATGATGGATTCAGCAGACACAAAACCAAAAGATGTATAAAGGAGCAGAAATCCAGGGGAAAAGTCACAAAGTAAGTCCATTTGAAGTCTCCTCTATAGCACTGTCTTGCCCATGGAACCAATTAACACCATATCTATGCATTATTCATCACTTGGTTCTCCCTGCTGATTCTAGGAAGAGCAGAATGGAACCGCTAAGTGCATAATCTGACCTGGCTCTTTGGTCTCAGCAACTCTTGGACATGCATGCTGCATTGGAGCAATCGTCTGATGCTCCAAGTTAGTACCTTAGAAGGGAAGATACAATCCTCAAACTACGTGCAATAAATCCTGGTACAGGACATATAACAGAAGGCACAGCAGCAACCAGGACCTCCCACAATGCTAAACCCTCTTTCCCACACTAGCCCTCAGGCTACAGAAAATATAATAGAGGGAAAGACTTAAATCTCAAACTGTAGCTATGAAATAAAGGGTGGGAAGAAACAATTCACATGTCCAATATCAAAACAGGATAGGAGTTTGGCAGTGTCAGATCCTTCTATAAGATTCTTTGTAAATGGTCTGATCTCTTCCTAGATGTACTGCACTTAAAATGTTACTAGTATTTATCAGAAATATATTAGTCAAAACTACTGATTTTTAAAAATTCTTACACTGAAAATCCTTATATTTATCTTCAATTCATTATATCCATCTCCCCTCACCCCCACCTCCACAAGTGTGACTTCACCTCTTTGTATTTTAATTTTTTACATTATTCCTTGACATGCCCTTAATATCTCTTATGAAATAGCTTATCTTTAATTCAGTGAAAGTCAGCTGCCAAGATAGCAAATACTATCACAAAAATATTTGAAGTTATAAATCATGCCTTTTTATTTTCTATAATCATATGGAATTTATAACTGATTCATATAAACCCTATTAGCACTTGCAGATTTTGATTACCTTATTCTTAAGAATCAAATTACTATTTAATTGCCATTATATAGTAAAAATGATCTGAATCATTTTGTTAAAAATTGGAAAGATAATATAAACCATATACAAAATTTATAATATGGTAATATTCATTAAAAAATAAAGCTGGTTAAAAGGGATAGAGAATGCAGCTGGGGTGGATCTAGAATCACTGGGGTGGGGCAATGGCAGAGGAGTCAGAGGTACAAGGTGATAAACCAAGGTGAGGAAGAGAAAAGCAGTTCCCAACTTCGGAGCTGACGAGGCACTCTCAGGTAGGTCATGGTGCTTTCTTGTTGAACATAAACAATTCCACAGGACACTAACATCAGTCAAAGCCACTCTGACCATGATAAGACAAAAAGACCATTTGGGAATCATTTCTAAACATACAAAACATGAACATGGTTCAAACCACAAAAATATCCAAACATCTCCCTGTCCTGGATAATATGTATGACAGTAGCTCCTTACCAATTATACCTTTAACCTTGTTTAATTCTTCCTGCCTTGTAGATAAGATTGATTTAGATAATCAGTCATAGAATGCCCACACTGCCTGACAGCATCCAAAAGCATAGTAAAGTCCTGCTTCCTAAACCCTTCCTAAAATTACCTAACATGAGACCAACTCCTAAGAATTAGCCTCTTGTAACAGACTTACTCAGATACTAGATGGCTCCCCATGATGTGCATTGTACTTCCTTAAAAGGAACACTAAACCCAACTTGTTCAACTATAGGTTTATTATTCCTGGTGTTTTATGGCTGAAGGGCATTGACGGTGGGAAGCAAGTGGCAGTGAAAAAGGTAATAGATCCAGTGGATTGAAGGGTCTTAAAGAAAAGAGCTAGAATGAGAGGATGTGAAAATCAGAAAGTGGGGTACTTGAAACTGAGTCTATGAAGGGGATACAGTTATTCATAATGCCAAGGTCTGGATAATGGCCATGGGAATAGAGAGAGTGAATGTGGAAGGGAGGATACTGAAACGGATCTGGGAACTATGAGAGCAGAACATTACAAAGATCATGGACAAGGACATCGCAACCATTAAGACTTAGGACAAGAGTACTGTTAGAGTGACAGGAGCCCAAAGTTAAAATATTTAATTAATGAGTCTGTAGATAAGCATAACATAGAAGTATATTATAGACTGGGAGCAGAATCTTCAAAGATAAGAAATTTTAGGGAAGAGAGAAAGAAAATTAGTTTGAAATTAGCAAGAAAGAGTAGGGAAGACATCAACTCCACCTACAAGCCACGTGTGCTGTGGAGAGACAAGAGCTATTGGTTGAAAGGGTCACAGGGAAAAAGAATCCTTCTGAGGAATTCACATTTCAATATAGACTGAGAAGGTGAAGAGGACATTTAGGGAAGAGGAGGGTATAGAGGATTTTCAAATGATGGACCAGAAACTCAGAAGTCACTATGAAAGAATCAAAGATTAGAAGGCTTATGAACCCTCTTACACTGTTGGTAAGAATGTAAATTGGTGAAGCCACTATAGAGAACAGTATGGAGGTTCCTCAAAAAACTAAAAACAGAATTACCATATGATCCCACAATCCCACTCCTGGGCACATACCCAGACAAAACTATAATTCAAAAAGAACAAACACCACTATGTTTTTGGCAGCACTATTTACAGTAGCCAAGACATGGAAACAACCTAAATGTCCATTGACAGATGAATGAATAAAGTGATGTGGTACATCTATACAATGGAATATTACTCAGCCATCAAAAAGAATGAAATAATGCCACTTGCAGCAACATGGATGGACCTAGAGATTATCATCCTAAGCAAAGTAAGTCAGAAAGAGAAAGACAAATACCATATGATATCACTTATATGCGGAATCTAAAATACAATACAAATCAACATATCTATGAAACGAAACCAGACTCACAGATATAGAGAACAAACTTGTGGCTGCCAAGGGGAAAGGGGGCTGGGGGAGGGAAGGAATGGGAGTTTGGGATTAGCAGAGGCTAACTGTTATGTATGGGATGGATAAACAACAAGGTCCTACTGTATGGCACAGAGAATTAATTCAATAACCTGTGACAAACCATAATGGAAAAGAATATATATATATATGTATAACTGAGGCACTTTGCTGTACAGAAGAAATTAATACAACATTGTAAATCAACTATACTTCAATAAAAATTTTTTAAAAAGAACACATGAAATCATATGGGGATGTGAATCTCTATGATGAGTACTAGACTATAGCTGTGGAAGAGAATGACGTTTTCTAAATATTAAATATTTCATAATACTCATGTCAAAAATGTGAAATACTTCATTTAAAAATCATATTTTTATAATAGAGATAATGTCCCACTAATTGACTTTTAGTCATGAAATAGCCTTTCCTCTGAAGTATTATTACTATGTTCTTTTCTGCACATAAATTATCATGGGGAGATGAAAGAGGCTTATATTCTAAAGGTTTTTTTTTTTTTCTGTGTCTCTTAAGTAAGGGCTTTCCTTAGTGTGCAGGGAAGGAGAATTTTTCCTTTTTATTTTTCTAGGTTCTGTGGCTGGTCTGAGGATCAAGTCTGATGTGGGACAGATTAACAGCAGGAAAAAAAAATGTAATTGCATGCATACACACAGGAACCCCACAATGATATGAGACTGAAAATGTGGCCAGGCAATTAAGACTTTTATGCCATCCTGAGCTGAGGAAAAGGATAGGGCTTTGGGGTTTCAGGTGGGGGATTGTTGGGGGAGGTTTCTAACGAGGGAAGGTAAGAGGAGGAAATTACGGTAAAGTTTGCCCAGCCATGCAGGTAAGTTTTTCAGGTATAAAACTGATCTCTGGGGATAGCTCTCTCCCTATGCCAAACATGTAAATTTCCTCTATAAATGTATATATCTCCCACAAATAGAGAAATGTATACCTTCTTTTAGGCAGTTAATGGGAAGGTAAAGAGCTTTTCCTGAGTTTGCTGGATCTCGATTGCCTTCAACTCAAAATAACCATCATGCCAAAGTAGCATATTTTGGAGTGGTATATTCTGTACCCCTTTAAGTGCTATTTCCTCAACATTATTAAATCTGAGTTTCCAGTTACCATTTGAAATTACATTCAATTTTGCAAACAGATTCTTACAGACTATTCTCAATAAAGATTCATTTTCTACCTTTCATAATTTAATAAGCAACAGTGAATTTGCCAAGAATTTCCTTTACACTTGGAAAGAAATCAACTTTGAAAAAAGTTTAGCAGCTGTCACTAATGAAATAAAATTGAATTAACTCAATGAGATTGAATATATTCAATAAAAATAGGGCTACACAATAGCACCAGTGGTCTCCTTACAGAAGTAATGTAATTTTGAAAATATGTTCCACTTTTTTTTTTAATCCTCAAACAACAAATTGCATCTCTTGTTTTTTTAATCCTAAAACACCAAATTCCACTGAAAAACTAGCATCTCAATTTTTCAGAGAAAATAGACCTTGGACTACAGAGTATACTCCTAGTTTCAGGAATGCTCTAAGCTATGTATTGGTTTATACTTTCATCTCATGTCATTTTACGGAAATGCCGTTCCAAATATTTGGCATGCAGTACCCGTCAGGCAGTAGGTACTAATAGCTTACATTATTGTCATTATGCCAGCGAACAACCAGGTATTTGTTTGGTTATGGTTCAAGATGTCTTTTTTTTTTTTGGCGTACGCGGGCCTCTCACTGCTGTGGCCTCTCCCGTTGCGGAGCACAGGCGCCGGACGCGCAGGCTCAGCGGCCACGGCTCACGGGCCCAGCCGCTGCGCGGCATGTGGTATCCTCCCGGACAAGGGCACGAACCCGCGTCCCCTGCATCGGCAGGCGGACTCTCAACCACTGCACCACCAGGGAAGCCCTCAAGATGTCTCCTTATACCAAAGAGTCCATAGTTGTAGGACTCTGGAAAGTCAGTTCCATTTTTTCTCAAGACCATCAGATGTACACTGAAAATTTTTAAAGATTGAAATTTTTAAGAAATAAGACTTCTGCTTTATTCACTTTCATTCAGCACTTACATTCAAAGCACTATATCTAAAGTAAACAGATATGTCCAGGGTCCTTGAAGAGATGGAGCTAATTTCACTTTAATAAGAAATCATCCAGTCAGAATCCTGGGAAGAGTCATCATCTCCAAAAGGTGGAACAAAAAGAACAGCTTAGAGCTATAGGAATTTTACTTTTAAGCCAAATTTCTCTTTTTTTTTTTTCATTTTGGATGAATTCTTGAATAATTCTGGAAGTTGGGCAAGTTCAGCAAGGAAACTCTTCTCTGCCCTATGCAGCATCCACTGGGTGACTCAACTGGGGGTTGGAGGATCCACTTACAAGTTGACTCACTCACATGGCTGATCAAGTAGGTGCTGTTGTCAGGGAGGTGCGCTCAGATGGGGCCAGAGGCCTCAGTTCCTATCCAGAGACCTCTCCCTGAGCTGCTTGGCTTTCTCAGCGGCAAGATGGTTGCATTCCCAGAGAAAGTGTCCCAAAAGAACCAGACAGAAGCAGTATCACATTTCATGACCCAGCCTTAAGAGTTACAAAGTGTCACGTTCACCACAGTATGCAGCCCATCCCAATCCAAGGACTTAGAACATGGAGCCCCGAATTCAACAGAAGAAGTATCAAACTCACACTGTAATAGGAACATGTGGTCAGGGAGATATTTTGATAACCATTTTTGGAAAATACAACCTCAGAGTTTGTCTTCTGACCACAAAAATTCAGTTCCCTCCTACTTGCAAAATATATTCTCCTCTTCCCCAAGACCCATCCCATTACAGAATCAGCTTGAAGTCCAGAATCTTTTATCTCCATCAAGCCCAGGTGTGGATGATGATTTGGGGTAAAGTTTCTCAAATACAACTTCTTAATTCCCTTTCTTTTGATCTAAAGAACTGAGAACTGAAATAATAAATGATTTACCCTCCATGCACATACAGTGGTGAGATAGGCAACAGGGATAGGATGACTGCTACAGACACTTTCATTCAGAAAGGGGGGAAATTTGAAGGACACAGCAGCTATTAGTCTATAAAAATTCTGAAATACAAAGAGGTGTGGATTGTCAATTCCTTGATTGGGGCTAAGATTTACTGCTGTAGCCCTTATCTCCACCCTTTGGACTACTGATTTTGTTCTCTGAGTCTCCCATCCTTTTCCACAAAAAACAGTCTGTGTTTACACTAGTTTTCTGGGTCTGCTTCCTGCCCACAGTCATTTGGGAGTCCAAGGCATCTTTTTATCATGTACTTTTTCTAATATTTCCAGTCTAAGCTGGTAAATTTCTTCAAGAACCTTGAGGCTTCTTGCCCATCAATTTATAACCCACTTTATTAGACAGAAACCACACCCATACTTTAAGGTAAGTCCTTCTCTATATTCTGCTCCATGTGAAATTTCTGTGGGACAATGGCTTTAAGATTCCTAGAACACCTATTGTTTAATAGCATTTGTGAGACATACTATTAAATCTTTCTGAGGGACTCTTTGCAAGGGTTTATGATGGAACATTCTGGATGTTTTCTTCTGAGGTCTTCCAGGATCTCATATGTCTTCTCTGAATGAGATTTTTGCCTGGAAGCCATTTCTTAATTTCAGAACAATTTGCCATCTGGAAATGAAAAACAGTTTTCTGATTTAATTTCAAAATCATTAAGTCCCAGTTCATTTTATTTCCTTGAAATTTTCCTTAAAATTTAACAGTTTGTTTTTAAGCTCATCTCTCTCTTCTCACATTTTCCTATGTACAGCCATAAGCAACAAGTCAGCACTCCAATATTCTGTCTCAAATTTTTCTTACCTACATCACTGAAGTCACTAAGTACATTTTCCAGTCTCCCCTACTGCAGGTGACAGTGTTGCCAAACTTTCCACCACCACATAAGAAGGGTCCTTTTTCTTTTGGACTCCAATAACATTTTCCATACATTCCTTTAAGCTCTCACTGCAAACACTACACGGAAGTCTCATTAGGCTTTTATTAATAATTTATTAGAAATTCTGTTGGGCATCACTTACCAGTTACAAAGCCGATGCCATTTCCTTAAGTTGTCATGGCAGTATGCCATTGCCAGTACCAAAATCTGTTTCATTTATTTATTTCTGTGAAACTAACTGCACCCAAATCTTAACAGCTTAAAGAAACAATAATCCTTTGTTTTGCTTACAAACAGGCAATTGGGCAAAGCTTGGTGGGAATAGCAACTAGGTGCTAGCAGACAGCTGGGAACTTATTCAGGGCTGTAAGACTTGGACCGATGTTCCTTTCTATGCATATTTCTCCCAGACTGCTTGGGCTTCCTCACCGCCTGGTGATTGAGTTTAAAGAATGAACATATCAAATCAGGAAGAGAAATGATTGCATTTTATGATCCAGTCTGAAAAAATCATACCGCATCACTTCCGTTGTTTTCACTAGCTCACCATTGTTCAAGGGTAGGAAACATAAATCCAACCTCTTGAAAAAAGATGTGTCAAATTCACTTAAAAAAAAAAAAAACATGTGCAATGGGAGATATTGTTGCAGTCACATTTGGCAAATATGTCTGCACATTGCATAAAATTGTTTTATCTACCACAAATGGTATATTAGAATGATCAGTATGTTATAGATATAATTATACAATAATAATTGTTAATGCCCTTCTGAGTAGAAAATAGTATTTTTCTTCAAATCTATTTATTTTGGCCAAGTTATGGGCCTACTTTTTCTGTGGATTTTCCCCTTTCCACTAAAGAATATCAACTTTAATTTATGTCAAGAGTTTAGGTAGAAGAAACTTTAGTTTCCCCCTTATAAAAAAATGATTTTACTTGATTTTTTTAACACTTGTCTAAGAAGACCTAAAAGTGTTATCACAAATTTCTACTCTACAAGATGCTAAATTAGGAGAATGGTATTTGATACATGGTATCTGCAAGGGTTCCTTCTCTCTACTTAAAACTGCAAATGATTTTTATCAACCTTCCTCTAAAAAAAAAATAGGTATTTAAGCTTAGCATATTTCTTGGAATTTATCTCATTCTTTCTTTTTTATAAGTTTTAAAACCCATAATTCAAACCTAATAAATTCCTGTTAAATAGCGGGGTTAAGCCAAAATTAGACTTAATTTTTTTAAATTGATTTCTCTAAGCATGGTACATTTAATTTAAAGAAAAAATTTAAACTGATTTTAATTAAAGATATTCCAACATGAATTTTTTTTTTTTTTGTGGTACGCGGGCCTCTCACTGTTGTGGCCTCTCCCATTGCAGAGCACAGGCTCCGGATGCGCAGGCTCAGCGGCCATGGCTCACGGGCCCAGCCGCTCCACGGCATGTGGGATCCTCCCGGACCGGGGCGCGGACCCGCGGCCCCTGCACCGGCAGGCGGACTCTCAACCACTGCGCCACCAGGGAAGCCCCCAACATGAAAATTTTAATGGCAATGTAGAATAGTAAAGCTACAAACCCCATAAGCCAAATACATATATATATAATGTGTTTATATATAGTATGTGTGTATATATATATGTAAACATTACATATATGTTTATATAAGTATATATTATGTATTAGTTCTATACATATGTGTAAATATTAATATATATATAGCACATATACATGCACACACACATACCCTGTGATACAATTCTACGAAAGAGTGAAAGACATTTTCTGTCTGAGAGGAAAAAATAAGGCACTGATATAGGCTTAGCAGTTACAAAATTATTGTTCATGTGTGTTGGCTTCTTAATTTCTTTTATTAGCCTATGTATAAAAAGTGTTTTCTTTTTTTTTGTTGTTGTTTGTTTGCGGTACGCGGGCCTCTCACTGTTGCTGCCTCTCGCGTTACAGAGCACGGGCTCCGGACGTGCAGGCTCAGCGGCCATGGCTCACAGGCCCAGCCACTCCGCGGCATGTGGGATCCTCCCGGACCGGGGCACGAACCCGTGTCCCCTGCATCGAAAGGCGGACTCTCAACCACTGCGCCACCAGGGAAGCCCTAAAAAGTGTTTTCTTGAACTAAAAATAAAGAATGGAATTTTCTTCAAAATACAAGCTAGGTGAGAACCTAGCTTATATTTTGCAGCACTAGCACTCAATTCAGGATTAAATTTGATATAAGCACAGAGATATTTTCAACTGAAAGCGTTTGATTCTCGAGGCTTGTTAAGCATGGAAGACCTCGCTGGTACATGGAAGAAGTTGAAAACTACAGCAAAATGTACACTAAGTAGTGAATGGCAGGATACTTGTCTTTTATATAATTCTGAGTTTTTCTATGGGAAGAATAGAATATATCTCATCTTGAGTACATGATCAGACTGTAGCTCATAAATTCTACTCTTTTCTCCCCAAAGCCAAAATCTCAAGTTTAACAGAAAATTCAGAGAAAAGACCATTTACCCAATCTCATATCTGTGTGGAAAAGAAAAAAAAAATACTATTTAATTTTGATCTGTAGTTCTTCAAGGAGACTTTTGATGTCTTAATAGTCTCCCTTACTCTCAAGACCAACCAGCAATAAAGATATTTCAAGATTTTCTTCTGCAACATGATTTTTCCAGAGATTCTGCTTTCTTTAAAAACCAAGAGTCTTCTCACTTTAACTGAGCAGACATGGAGAATTTCAAGAAGACAGCTCACATTTTCTCCAGTCTTGCAACTGGTTCATGGGAGGAAACTTTCTAACAAGTAGGCTATTCTCTGCATCCATTCTTCACCTTCAAAGCATGAAGCAATAGCTGCATTTCTCCTGTCTTGACAGCTCCCCTACAATTCATCTGTTGGTTCATATTCCCTGTTGAGAACTCATCCTCTGGTAAGCCACCAAGTTTCTGGACAAAACAGAAAATTTATGTGGTCCTTGTCCAAAGTTTTCCCACAGATTTTAAACATTTTTGAATGAGTGTAGTGGTCTTTTTAAACTAATGGTGATCATTTTTGTAGCAGTAACTAGAATGTTTTTCCCTTCATCTTCAAGAATTTTTGAGACCAGCATATATCTGTGAAGAAAGCAGTTCATTGTGACAATGTCAGAAATGTTTTTTGTTACAAGAGAAGCAAACTTTTCATAGAGCCAACAACTGATGAGACACCACTAGTACAGGTGCCAACACAGTTCCTCCAAAACAAGCTTTTTTGGTTTCCAGATAGGAAGACAGAACATTAAGCCTTTTCTTTTCCAGGCAGCTCTTTGCAGAAGGTGAACATTTCTTGAATTTCACCGTCACTTACAAATTATACAAATACTATGACATAGCATTTTCTAGGGAAAACTGATGACTCATTAACCTGGATAGAAAAGCTCTCTTTGACATGTCATCAATATATCAGCTTCTGGAGCTGTTTGAGAGTGGAATTGTATAATTTCTTGTACAAAAATTGCTTGAGCATTTTACACACTCTAATGCAATATGCGGGGTTATTAGGTCCTTGCCATTTGTGTGCCTTTTTCTTTTCTGGGCAATAAGTTCTGCTACTAAATAATTAGCTTCTTAAGTCTTTTCCATGATTGTGAGTATTTAAACAGAAGTTCAACTCTACTTTGAGGTTCCAGTAACTATTTAACACAATCAGCATCATTGCTTGTCAAACGACTGTGATTTTCAGTAAGTGACTTTCCAGTTTTGCTGGAGCCTTTGGTGTATTTGTAAGTTGTCTTCCACTCGTGATGTGCAATGGAATAAGCCAGTTTGGACTATCAGTCCCATGGGTAAGTACCCTTCAGTGTGAAGACAGGCTTTTTTGTGTGTCCCTTGTTATACGGCTACCTGAAATAACTCAAAACATTGTAATTTTTCATCAGTAACATTACCTGACTTGTCAGTAGTCCCAGGTATAGAGGCCTCCTCTTTCATCTCACCCTTTTCTTTCAAAAGTTGTCACATTGGATGGGCTTCCCTGCTGGTGCAGTGGTTGAGAGTCCGCCTGCCGATGCAGGGGACACGGGTTCGTGCCCCAGTCCGGGAAGATCCCACATGCCGCGGAGAAGCTGGGCCCATGAGCCATGGCCACTGAGCCTGCGCGTCCGGAGCCTGTGCTCCGCAACAGGAGAGGCCACAACAGTGAGAGGCCCAAGTACCGCAAAAAAAAAAAAAAAAAAGCTGTCACATTGGATCATCAGACAGGTGTGTAAAGCAATAAAATTAATAAACAGAGAGCATAGTAAATAGCTAAATGAGAAAATTGAAAAATACATAGTCATAGTATAATTTATTTCTCACCTATATAATCTATACTTTGCAATGTTTACAATAGCAAAGCATACGGGGGAAGCTGAGCCATGGTCAGTGAAAATGTCTTCTTTAGAATGGACACTTCCCTCTGATTTTCTATTATCCTAGTAAAGTCTGTTACTCCTTTAAGTTCAGGCTACCCAAGGAAGTAAATCAGGCTGATGTCATCAGTTTCTGTCCTGTCCTTTTTAGCAATTATCAATGGCGTCTCCTATCACAGCAAAAAATGAGAACTTAACCAAAGGAACTCCGTCTTACCGCTCACTGCCAAATAGGACTGAAGGACCTCTAACGAAATTGCTAACGAAGCAGCTGGATCACTGTTCATGACCACGTGGAGGTGTGAAGACTGTGTAGAATATGAAGTTCAAACACATACGGTTTTGTTTGTTTTTGTTTTGCTTTTTTAGTCATGTTCTCTCACTGAACCCCTAGCAATAAATCATGAAACCCCAGAATTCCACAGAATCCTGGTTGAGAAACATGTTCTAGAACAAGTTTACATCCTGTTGTGAAGAGGCATTGACATGCTTTCTGGGTGTCTTGCTTATATTTGCATATCTATCCGCTCTATGTCTCTATATAAGTATATGCATACTTGTTAAATAATTATTTGGTGAGTGAGAATGAAACAGAAGATGAAGAGAAATAACAAAAGACAATCTTTGATCTTAATAAGACTAAAATCTAAATCTGGACAAAATGTCTACTTATGTGCAAACTTTAGTCAGGTTTCTCACAAGCCTTGGTCCTTGAATTTTCTTTGAACTTAAGCAAGCACTGGGATGCAAAACCACCCTTTTTAATGGCCTTTCCTGAGAATCCAGTGATCTCAGGAAAAGACCTTCCCTAATCATCTTTCTCTTGACTCCCCCTGCCTGCTCATCCCACTTCCCCACAACCAGTTCTTTCTAGCCTTGTTTGCTCCTCTTATCAAAGAAAAGCCCTTTTGTAACTGAGCAGGACCCTATGGGCCTTCCCGGGACAGACCCCTCCGCAATATCCTCAGCTGTAGCTCCTCTCTGAAGTACCTACATAATAATATCTGATGCTCATTTCCTAAGTTGTTTTACAGATGCTAAAACCATCACCCAATGGAAGAAATTAATTACTTGATGACCATGAGTACATAGCCTCCAGAACTACTGGTGCCTAAGGATTGATAATGTTAACCCCTATGACACCACCTTGTTCCCTCACCATCAACAAATCAGAGAATAAAGCATGAGCTGATCACACACCCTGTGACCCCCACTCCCTCACCTTCCCTTTAAAAATTCCTTGCTGAAACACTTCTGGGTGTTGTTTGGAGTTTTTCAGCACTAGGTGTCCTAGACTAGTTGCTTGGCACCCTGCAATGAATACTGCACTTTCCTTCACCACAGCCTGCTGTCAGTAGAATTGGCTTTACTGTGCAGGCGAGTGGACCCAAGTTTGGATGGGTAATACTTTCTGTCTGATCTTTGAGACACTCGTACATCTTCTGGTTGCAACTTCCTATAGCAATATCCTTTCCCCCATTGCAATAGCCCCCTTCCTTCTATTGCAAAAGTTTTTTCAAAAAAAATCTATTCAAGTCTAAGTCCAGATTTTTTTCATTATTTGACAAATTCTCCTAATTTAGTATCCAAAAGGAAGAACTGAAATCTAGAAAGATTTATGTGCAAAATATTCCAACTCAACCTTTTATGTCAGAGCAAAACAGTGAAACAACCTCAAATTCTACAAAAAGATTGCTCTAAAAAATTATGATAGGTCTGTGCAACTGGGACAACAATGAGAAAGACCTACATGTATTGATAAGGAAGATATCTCATATATTATTAAAGAAAAAGCATAACACGCGTAAGAATGAATTAGCTGTGTAGATATTCATACACATATTGTAACATACTGATGCTTTATATTATAGAGGAGGGGAAAAAAATCTTTTTCTTTTACCCATCTTAGGTTCTCCAGCTGAGGCTCTGTAAATTACACCAACAAAATGATCTCAGGCGGCCTCAGCCTGCAGCGGCTTGAAGCAGGTTCTTAGTTCCCCACCCAGAGATTGAAGCCAGGCCATGTCAGTGAGAGCACTGGATCCTAACCACTAGACCACGAGGGCCAGTGGCTAATGACAAGGCCCTGGCTTGTCTGCTTTGTAGAAATGAATTCCAACAGAGACGGAAAGTAGTGAAACAAGTAATGTGTTTATTAGGAGGAAAAATTACCTGTGAATAGACACACACGGGCGGGCTCAGAGAGAGAGTCACGATTTGTGGTAGTTTGAATCACTTATATGGGGTATTTCTGGCGGGTTTCCTCTGGCCAATCATCTTGCTTTGCCTGGCTCTGAGTCCACATTTGGTTTATCTCAGGGTCCCCCCCCCCACTCCACGCATGCACAGCTCTTAGCCAAGATGGATTCCAGTGCAGAGGCCTGTGGGAAGGTTGACGCCACCTATTACGGACTTCTTGGCCCCCGAGGAGCCTTTCTGCACATCTATAGTCAGGAGGTCTCCTTGACCTCAAGAAAAAGAAATATGTGGTCTGTTTATCTTTTATCTGGCCAGGGCTCATCTCCTCCTTGCTGCTGCTATTATCTTTATCTGGGAGTAACTCTCCACAGGGGACAGACTTGAGCTGCTCAGCCTGGGGCCCATTTACCTCCTGCCTCAAGAAGACTAATAAACAAGTGAAAAATAAACAGAAGTTTATTAACATGTGCGTAGCTCATGTACATATGGGAGCACCCAGCGAACGATGAATAACCAAGCTGGTTAGAAATTGGACTTATATATTATCTTAGGTTGAACTAAGGAAGAGGGGTTTGGGGACTTCTAGGTAGAAGAGGAAAGTTTTGCGAAGGTGACCAGGTAGAGTGTGGTAAACAAGGGTTTTTTTAGTAAGGTTTGTTATGCAGATTTAAGTCAGTGCCTTCCCCATTGATAAGAGTTGTTCAGAGTCCTCCCTTCGTAGTACAAGAGGGAGGCACCTTTACATATGAAAATTTTGTGCCCGGGTTTTAGAGGTTTTCTTGCATCTGCTGTTTCTCAACTGCCTTTAGCTCAAAATAATCCATATGCCAAAAAGGCATACTTTGGGGTGGCATATTCTGGTGTAAATACTTGTATCTGTGATGACCAGTTCTAAAATAATAGGCAAATAAAGATGTCATAATAATTGTTGCTTCTGGGAATAGGATTAAGGTTTGTGTACAAGAAAAATTTATTTTAATTCTATAATTTTGTAGTGATAGAATGCTTTAAGTATGCATGTATTATTCTTTTTCAATAAAATAATAGTTAAAAATGAATGCACTATAATAGAACAATTTTTAATAATAAAAATAACAGTTCTGTCTGACTCCAAAACCCTTATTTTCATTATTCCACAGTGAGAACTGGAAACTGAAAACCTTAATCTTTCTCTCTGATCCCTCAGATCCTCCTGCTATTAAGAACGACTACAAAGATTGGAGAAAACTGCAGTCCTAGAGAGTGGAATCCAGTCTCACACTTCTTTTTGGTGCATCTCAGAGTTTTCTGTATACCTAGTAGGTACCCAAGAGTAATTTGGTAATGCTATGAAAATAGTATGTGAAATATATATACAGAATTATAGAATGGTTCCATTTATATAGTTGAAATAATTTTATTTAAATATATTATTATTGCCCAACAAACAAAGTTTTCTTGAAAATCAATTGCTTTGTTGATGGTAGGGCAGGAATAAAGACGCAGACATAGAGAATGGACTTGAGGACACGGGAGGGGGAAGCTGGGGTGAAGTGAGAGAAGGATCGACATATATACACTACCAAATGTGAAATAGATAGCTAGTGGGAAGCAGCAGCATAGCACAGGGAAATCAGCTCGGTGCTTTGTGACCTCCTAGAGGGGTGGGATAGGAAGAGTGGAAGGGAGGCTCAAGAGGGAGAGGATGTGGCGATATATGTATACATAGAGCTGATTCACTTTGTTATGTAACAGAAACAACAGAAGCAATTATACCCAAACAAAGATGTATAAAAAAAAAAGAAAAAAAATCACTCATTATTCTATTTGCTTGATAAAAAATAAAAAAAAATAAAATAAATATTTTTCTAATAGCCCCAATTACCTTAGCGTTTGCAGTTCTATGGACAAAATATAGTTTGATTTTTTTTTTTTTGACATTTACAGGCCAGCTAAGCCCCCTGGAGGGACATTGTCTCTTTCCAGAGATTTATGTGGTCTGAATGGTAGGGATGATAAGCACTTTCTGTTCAATAGTGTAGTTAATACTCAGCCCCAGGATAAGAGAGCAGTGAAGCATTCCCCAAGCTGAGGTACAGTGGTTCAGTAGCAATCAGCAGCACTCTTTATGTGAGGAAATTTGCATCAAAATGCTGAGTCCACAGGGAGCTCAACATTCACTCACTTCTCACTGCCCAAGGAAAAGAGCTATTATGGTCATTTCCCAGTCTTTCAATGCAGAACAAAAAGCAAAGCAAAGCAAAGAAAAAGAAACACTATTGTAACAAGAATGGCTAGAGGAACAGAGCTGTCTTAATAGGAATATAATTCTGCCTTAAGGTGTACTTTACTTGAAACATATTAATATCTACCAATGATTATGAATTATTACTTTTCTCATAGGTGCCATATTTATGGTAATGTTAGATAAGAGTGAAGAAGACAAATCTATCTTTTTTTGTTTTGTATTTCATCAAGTATCTTATTTTGGGTCTTATTTGTTTTCATTTATTCAATAAAGAGAATTTGAAAACTTTCAGGATTTGTTACAAGAAATGAATGAATAAACGAAAAGGAGGGAAGGAAGGATTAGTTAAGATGATTTGGACTTTTCTTGCAAAAACATTTAGGTTAATGCTGCAAACTGTACTATTTATGTTTAGACATCACAGAGGTGACATTTTCTTTGCTGCAATGCAATTTCCTCTTTCAAACAAACACATCAACAAGAATTAAAACAAGAAGACAAGATAACATATTTGACTGGACTAGAAACAGCTCCAATACAGCATCCTACCCCATGTAAAGGGCTATTCATAACAATAAAAATAGAATCAAATGAAATAACATTGCCTGTAGGGGCCGCTGCAGTTATTAAGTAACAGGTCTTATTCCCATGTAGGTGGCATGTCCAGAAGACCCAAACCAGTATGTTGCCTTATGCTGCTGAGTGCAAGGGGGGTAGAGATGAACAAGGAAACTTTCAGACATGTCAATTATAAAAGAATATGACTTTCTTTTTGCAAGATAGAGGAGAAAATGGGGAATTCCGCAAAAAAAAAAGAAAGGAATTCTGCAAGTGATTTAGGACAGCCGAAGAGTCTCCCTGGTTTGTAAACCTGGAGAGACTTCTTGTTAGTTGGATATCACTTCAGTCAGCCTGGAGGGAGGCATGAAAAAGCAGAGGATGCATGAGAATGGTTTTGGTCATAGACCAGACCCAGGTTCTCTGCTGATTAGACTCTGCCTCACTCCCTTCTCCTCTGATTTCTTTCAGTCCCCTGTTGGACAATTCAAATACCTACTGGAAACAAGAATGAGAGCTAAATCAAGATGGAGGAAGGAAAGAGATGTAAGGATATGTATTATAGAAAGAAACATCACAAAAATCTAAGCCACAAAGAAATTTTAAAATATGACACTATTCAATTATGTTATAGAATTTAGAGAAAAACTATTCTATCTAAAAAAATATCTCAGCTAAAAGAGTAGTGGACTCATTTAAGGAATAGTAAAGCAACAGATGGGGTGATATAATTTAGCTGGGCCAGGGATAATATAGAAGGAAAAAAGTAAACTATTATGGAGTTATAGTTAGAGCAAAAGACATGATCGACACAGCCAAAACAAAATCAGGCAGTAATATTGATGTCCAGATATTCTGAACACCCTCTTACTATAATTCATTTATAACATTATATATTTAAATTAAAGCATCATATATTTTAAAATAATAGCTAAAATATTTCAAATGCATAACTGAGTTTGACAAACAGAAAACTAAATTTTCATACCTGAAAAAAATTAAGCAATGCAATGACCCCAGGTAGTAAGTGTTTCATAGACTTTTCAGGAGTTTTAAATCCAAATTCTTCTTTCTACCTGCTTTTCCCCCATAGCCCTTAAAAAAATACTCAACATCTGCTGTACTAAAATTTTAAACTTACCTAGAAATTCTCTTTAGCTCCTCTTGCCTTTTTCCTCCAAATTTCACAAAAAAACTTTTCTGTATTTCCACCTCTCTCTCCATCTTCAAAATCCAAGTTCAATCTGATAACTTATTTTACTGGATCACTGAAATTGTCTGTTATCAAGTCTCCTTGTATTTATTGTTACTCCAATGCATTTACCACACTGAATGCTTTAAAAAAAAAACATTTTGAGCATGTAGTTATGTTATTTCTGTTTCTCATTGTCTCGAAGTCTCAAATTCTTAACATGGCTTATGCAGCCCCTACTTACCTTTATATCCACAGCTTACACCATTATCCCACTCATTTCCTACCTTTTAGTTCTTCCAAAACTGTGATGCTTCCCAACTCAAACCTTTGGCATATGCCGTTCTCTTTGGATTCTCCTCTCCTCCCTCTATACATGATTAATTCCTGATCTTTACTAAGAGGTCAGCTCACTTGTCATTTTCCTCCAAGTACCCTGCTCTGATAACCCCTGACTAAGACATGGCCTTTTATTCATTCTTTGGATTGGTCCCTTTTTCCTTGATCGTGCTTATTACCACTGCTATTAAAACTTAACTCAATATGTATTATTAAAACCTTCTTCCACACCAAAATTAGGTTTAGAAACCTTGAGTTAGTTGTTCCCCATAATATCCCTAGTTTCTCTACATGATGTCTTATAATGAGTAGACCCAGAAGAAATATTTTTGAATAAATGAATAATACCACTTACTTGCTGTACCCTGCCTCTTCTTCATCTTCAGTGTTCAATACAGTTCAAAGTTCTGTTTCTTCCTAACCATCTTCTGGAATTGCTCTCACTTAAGTCACCTGTTATCTACTTGTGTCTGCATATATGAGACTTTGTAACTCTGGTGTAACTGAACCACTCTGATGTATGTTTTTGTGGCCACACTTCTCTTGAAAACCAAATGTGAAGGCATCATATACAAGGGAAAATAGCCAAATGGGAAACAAGGTACCAATAATAATTGGGCAAAAAATAATCTCCACAATCCAGATCTCACTGATATTTGAAAACATGACTTAGACCTAAAGACCTAAACAAGTCCTCCTAAATCTAGAATGTTTCAATCTGCAAAAGAAGCCAGGGGATAAATTTGATCCACTTAGTGTCCATGTAGAGTTACAGAAATGGAAATAAGAAAACCAAAAGTTAGGCAGCTTTTTAACACCCTCCCAATGATCCATGCCCTTGTATATAATCCCTTTTCTTTAGGGGTAGGCTGGACCTAGTAAGTAGCTTCCATCAAATGGAATGCAGATAGGATACAGCCAAAATGATGGTATGACATTTCCAAGATTAAGTTAAAAAGGACTGTGACTTCCTACTTGCTGGAGCTCCCTTACCCTCTCTTTTGCTCACTTTGATGAAGCCAGCTGCCATGTTGTGAACTATACTATAGAGCGGTCCACATGGCAAGGAGCTAAGGGTGGGTTTCGTCCAACAGCCAGTGATATACTGAGGCTCTCAGTTCAACAGACCATAAGGAACTGAATCCTGCCAACAACAACTGAATGAGCTTGGAAGCAGATCCTGCCTCAAGCAAATCTTGGGTAGACTGCAGCTATAGATGACATCTGGATCAGAGACTTGTGAGAGACTGAGCTAAGCAAAGACCAAGTTCCTGATCCACAGAAACTGTAGGATGGGTTGTTTTAAGGGACTAAATTTGGCAATTTGGTACACAGCAATAGGTGCTAATACACAGGCTATTTCTCAGAGGCAGACCTTGCTATTTAAAACATGCAAGCAGGAATGGAAGACGTGGGCATCTCTCATGGATGCTGACCTTTAAGGTCCGGGAACCTATCTTCCTTATAACCAATCCTCTTATATATTCAGCCCACTGAATACTCAACTATAAACAATCAGGTGAGTAACCTCCATGTTTTCCGACATAATTCACAGAGATTTTACAATAGACCTACTAAGACAACAAATGCCCCAAACTTAAATTAAAACCATCTTTAATTATTGAACTCCCAGAGAGACATTAAAATCCCCAAATCAAGTCATATCCCTTTATAGAATTCAATGACAAATAAATTAATATACAATATTTTCTTCTCCAAAATTTTATATTTTGCTCAGTTTAAGCCAAAATTAGCAGTAGTCTGATGACTGAGTACAAGTATGGCTCTTTATTCAGCAGTGAAACCCAAGGCAAACTTTACTGAATTATATATAAAATTCCTTCAGCATCTCCAAATTAAATCTGTCTTGATCTGTCTCTATGTATCTGTATTAGGTTTCTAGGCCTGCCCTAATAAAATACCACAGAGTGTGTGTCTTAAATAACAGAAAATTATTTTCTTACAGTTCTGGAGGCTCAAAGTCCAAGATCAAGGTGTTGGTAAGTTTGGTTTCTTCATGGCCTCTCTCCTTGGTTTGTAGATGGCTACCTTTTCCCTGTGTTTTCACATGGTCTTCCCTATATGTGTGCCTGTGTCCTAATCTCCTCTTCTTATAAGGACATCAATCATATGGGATTAAGCCCCACCCATATGGCCTCATTTTGCCTTAATTACCCCTTAAAAGGTCCTATCTCCAAATACAGTCATATTCTGAGGTACTGAGGGTTGGGAATATATTATATGAATTTTGATGGGACATAATTCAGTCTATCAGTGTAATAGTACCCAACCTTTCCACACTTCCAATTGGACAATAGTACACAAGAACATATCACAACAGCTCTTATCACTATATCTATAATACCTAAAACTAAACACAACCACTGCAGCCATCACATTTTCCAGGAAAAGGATTTCTGTTATTTCCATGATCTTTGTTATTTCCATGGGCCACAGGAGAGATTTAAGAATACATAAAGAGGATCTAAACTAGACAGGGGAAATAAAAATAAAAATAAAATTACAGCTTGGTTTGAATCTCACTAAGATGTCAATCTTTTGTTGCCAATCTTCGTTTCCATTAACTATGAATTTAATCTCTATCAGGAGAAATTCCTACCAAGACATTAATTTTGCCTGCTATTTTCCACAATCTTGCAAAAAATCAAAAGTTTGCTAGCCCTATGCTTTTTCTTCGACTCTCCCTGATCTCATTCCCTTAGTGCCCTAAGATGAAATGATAACTGTTGCAACATGCTTTATCCAATTCTTATCTTCCCGGGCTACTAAAATTCTTAAGGCTTGGTTTTATTTTACTAAGCCACTGAAAACATCCGTATTTCTTCCCACACCTCCATTCCAGAAACAGCAAGATCTGACCTTCCCTGAAGAAGCACAACAGACTTCATACCAGGTGTGGAAACAAAATCTGAAGAGGTCAATTTTGTTTTTTTAATTCTGGGAAATCCTCTTTTCAAGAGACCTTCCACAGAAAACTTTCCCTTTCCACATTTAAATGTGAATTTATAGAGAATCAAAACCACCTCTGCAATCAAAGTTTCCTGAAGAAGGTCTCCTTTCTCTATAAATAAACCTTTAGTTTCAACTCAGATCAGATGCTTGCTGAGTATGAGATCTTGAACCTAAAACATGCTCTCTTGATTGCAATTGTTGATCCCAGCCATACCTGTTCAAACTAGCTGCCCGAATCATGAGAGTCAACCTCCCCAAGTGAAATTTTGCCCTGCAACATAAGTTCCTCCTCTCTTCCCCATGAAATAAACATATCAGTTTCTGCAGATTTGACTCTGAACTAGTTTACTTGCACCATTATAGTAACAAGGTGGCAGAGAGCAGAAACAGAGAAAACAGGTAAGTTGCTTAGGCCTTCTAGAACACAAGGTATGACCCTCAGAGATTTTAAACTTTAAGGAATACCAACTTAACACCAAAGGATAGGCGAAGCTAAGTAAAGATTATACGGAGCTGTGCCTTGATTACCCTCTCCCCTTCCCATGGATCTAAGTAATAAAGCTTGATAAAAAGATAGACAGAGTGACAACCTCATGTGGAAGGTGGTAAAGCTTGGGGCAAGGAGGTTGAAATGTCCCTCCGCCCCGTCACCTGTACAGAGGTAGAAGAACAGGGAGCAGATGGATTCCATAAACCAGTGCTGTTCAAAGTGGGGTCCATGGATGGTGCTGGTCTGCCTCATGTTACCAGTCAGTGAAATGAGTTCAGAAATTGAGAGTAAGCGGTTAGACTTTTACAGGCCCCTGAAAGGGTAGTGTTTTGTCTACTAAATCTAATTTTTAAAATATGGACTTAACATTATAATTTATCACAGGATATTGAATATAGTTCTCTGTGTTATATCCTTTGCTGTACAGCTGAAATTAACACAACATTGCCAATCAACTATACTTCAATAAAATAAATTTTAAAAATAAAATAATAAAACAAAATATTGCATTTTTATTTAATTTTTCAACTATTTTATTTTTATTGTAATTTACTAAAGCATCAATCTATGACAAATTGGAAATACAAAGGACTGGTCTTTTACCACAGATAGCACTGCTCTATACTCTAATGCAGCCACGCTCCCAAGCACTGGACATGAATGTCCTTTCAGCTTGCAAGGACACTTCAGGGAATATGTTATCTTTAGCAAACCTTTAAGAGCAGAGGTTAAGAAATATTTATTCCCTCTAGTGATTTGCTACTCTCTGCTGTATGAATCTACTTCTATGTTTTCTGAAGCAATTAACCAACTCACTGTCTTCTCTGTTTAACTGTTTTCTATCTCTTGGCTTTCGCTTCCTCGGTTCACTTATGGACCATTATACTCATGGTCATCTTTCCTGAATTCTTTATCATCTGCATTCTTGACAGCTGACCGATATCGTATTGCCCAGTTCAAGTCTAAGATAGAGTCTCTAACTGGCCTTGATAAAACGCATGTTTCTCTGGTGTGGAAATTTTACAATGGGCCACGTTACAATGTGAAGATTAGCTGATGTAATAGCTGTTCTTGAGGCCAGTATTAGCAATTATGGTCAAGTGGTGTTACAGAGTACAGAGCAAGCCTACTACTGTGTAAGGAATAAACCAGACGAGGCAATGGCAAGCATTCTGACTGAGTTACTCAATAATATTAACTGTGAGTAAACCATTTTAGATAAAAAAGAAACTCGTGTACACAGATATTGCAATCTTCTTCAATACTGCTCCGAATGAATTATTTCTGAATAATAATTTTTAAAAATTAACAAAAGAACTCACATTTCTAGAAATGTACACCTGAGACAATTTCTAGGTAAAATACAAGTTAAAATGCTGAGTATGATTTTTTGAAATTATTTAAAGCTGAGAAGAAAGCATGACTTTGCAGAGCAAAGCAGGACAGAAGCTAGAAGCTGCACTAATTCCTTGTGGCCCAGCACTTTGAATTTCATCCATCACGAGAAGGGCAGGCAGGCAGCAGGCAAGGAGTAGACCCTGGACAGTGTGATGTTTGGTTAGTGATTCTCAAATAAAGCAGTTCCCAAGGTGACGGCTGCAGTCGAGTGAACTAGAAAATAAAATGCCTCCAAAACGTGAGCACAAGAAGGACAGCTGGACAGACAGACAGAGACAGGGACATAGAGAGAGTAAAACTTAGTATAAATTTCTGAAGTGACAACTATGCAAATTATAAAGAAATTTAACTACATTCAAATTAAGAGCTTTCACTGAACAAAAGAATATTATAAAGAAGTAAAAAGATAAGCCGTAAAAGAGAGATGCTCACAACACCTACAACAGGCAAAGGGTGACTATTTAAAATATTTTTAAAATTTGTGAGTTCGATAACAATATAGTAATAATAGCCCAATAGTAATTTTTTTTTAATTGAGATATTTCACAGAAGTAGTAAGCAGGGGAAAATAAATTAAAATCATGAGATAAAAATTCTGTACTCATTAGATACCAGGAATTAAACTGTCATGGAAAAGTTCTTAATATGGATGTGGAACAACTAAAATATTTACAAACTTCTGCTTACATTTATTTATATAACCACCATGGAAATCAATTTTGCATTATTTAGTAAATCTAAAGATGTGAATACCATATGGCCCAGCAATTCCATCCCTAGCAGTTTGCCCTGCTAGGTGTGTTCACAGCAGCACCATTTAAAAGGACTAACACTTCAAATAACCCAATCTTCCATTGACAGAAAAATAGGTAAGTAAAATGTGGTAGAGTTCATAATGGGATACTATACAGCAATGCATCTTAGATTAGGACCTCATCCTTTAATAACAATCAAAAATGCAATATTGAGTGACGCAAGAGGGAAGACATATGGGAACATATGTATATGTATAGCTGATTCACTTTGTTATAAAGCAGAAACTAACACACCATTGTAAAGCAATTATACCCCAATAAAGATGTTTAAAAAAAAAATGCAATATTGAGCAAAAAGAGAAACATATTAATGGTAATATTTAAAGTACTAGTCTACTTCTGTAAGGTTTATAAAGTAGGCAAGTAAGTAGCATAGTGTTAAGGATACACTGATACATGTAAAACTATTTTTTAAAAAAAACAAGAGAAGGGCTTCCCTGGTGGCACAGTGGTTGAGAGTCCGCCTGCCGATGCAGGGGACACGGGTTCATGCCCCGGTCCAGGAAGATCCCACATGCCACGGAGCAGCTGGGCCCGTGAGCCATGGCTGTTGAGCCTGCGCGTCCGGAGCCTGTGCTCCGCAACGGGAGAGGCCACAGCAGTGAGAGGCCTGTGTACCGCAAAAAAAAACCACAAAAAAACAAAAAAACCAAGAGAATGATAAACACAAAATTCAGGAACCGTAGGAGGAAGGAATGCAGACAGAATGGAGAGAGGCAAACAGAGGATTCATAGATATATCATGTTCTATTTTTTTAGCTGGGTGGTAAATGTAAGGATGTTCTGTTATTATTATTTTTAAACTATAAACACATACTATGTGTATTTTTGTATCTTTGATATAGCTTATAACAACTTAAAACTATAAAAGATGTACATCTTTAGTTTTAAATAACTAATATATATATGATAATTTATTTGTAATGTAAACATAAACTCAAAGTCTGCCTTGAAGCAAAGTTCTTGCCTTATCTGCTAAAAGAGTATCAAAGAAATAACTTGTTCAACTATATTTTATAATTAGACAAAGTCTCTGCATTGGATTATAGTGAAAATGTTTAAAGAATTTTAGAATTAAACAAATGAAACCATTCACCTTTGCAAACAAATATACATAGCTGTTTTTTAGAATTTACTAATTTTCTGTTTTGATAATATCTATGTTTGTAAAATTCCATACTTTGCCAATTTTCAGACTGCTTTTGTTAATCATCTTTCCGTGTATTTGATGAATATTCTAATAGATGAGAAAAGAAAAGAAGCAGTCAGCATTAAATCAAGAGAATGAAAAGTAGATAAACAAATACAAGCTCATTTGAATAAGAAAAATAATTTAAAACGTATTCTAGAAGACGAAATTTGTTACAAAATAATACTGGATTCTTCCATTAGAAATAGTTGATTAGGGCTTCCTTGGTGGCACGGTGGTTAAGAATCCACCTGCCAATGCAGGGGACACAGGTTCGAGCCCTGGTCTGGGAAGATCCCACATGCTGTGGAGCAACTAAACCCGTGTGCCACAACTACTAAGCCTGTGCTCTAGAGCCCATGAGCCACAACTACTGAGCCCGCGTGCCACAACTACTGAAGCCCATGAGCCTAGAGCCTGTGTTCCAAAGCAAGAGAAGCCACTGCAATGAGAAGCCCACGCACCCCAACAAAGAGTACCCCCGCTTACCAAAACTAGAGAAAGCCCGCATGCAGCGACAAAGACCCAACACAGTCAAAACTAAATAAATAAATTTATATATATATAAAAAAGAAATAGTTGATTATACAACAATAACTTCCTTAAATGTTTTCTAACTGGAATTTTGCTTTTGTACTTTTTTTAATGTTTGTTTTAATTTATAGCACTGTGGAAAGAAGAATAACTTATTTGAATAAGTTTGGTTTTTCCCTGTTTCAGGAATGGACATATCACTATGAGATCCTTAGAAAGGCTAGACTATTCATGTAATGAGTATTTTGTATGCAGGTAATGAGTATGTGTAGATACAAAATACTTTTATTTGACCTATCTAATCAAAAAACTTTTATTTGACCTATCTAATCAAAAATTATACTAGCATAAATTTTGAAGGAAAAAAGTTAAAGTGGGGTTATGATATTAAAGGATTGTAGGAATAAGAATATTGGGGAACAATTAAAGTCTTAAGGAAATTTTTTTTCTTGTCTTAGGATACATATGAACTTGTAGATTGCTAATATGATTATAAGATTGACAAATTTTAACCTTCAAGATCTGAAAATAAAGATAAATGCTAAAAATAAATTTTCTTCCTGTCATGAGATAAATTACAAAAATTAAGAAAACCACAGATATATCATTTTGGAAAATGTCTCTGAAATTAAATAATTCAGTATTCTCATTTTTTATAATTTTAAAATTTTTTATTATATATATTATTGAAGTATGGTTAATTTACAATGTTGTGTTAGTTTCAAGTGTATAGCAAAGTGATTCAGGTGTATATATAAACTATACTCAATATCTTCTAATAACCTATGATGGAAAAGAATCTGTAAAAGTATATATATATATATATATATATATACTTTTACAGATTCTTTTCCATCATAGGTTATTAGAAGATATTGAGTATAGTTCCCTGTGCTATACAGTAGGTCCTAGTTGTTCACCTATTTTATATATAGTAGTGTGTATATGTTAGTCCCAAACTCTTAATTTATCTCCCTCTATCCCCTTTGGTAACCATAAGTTTGTTTTCTATATCTGTGAGTCTATTTCAGTTGTGTAAATAAGTTCATTTTTATCATTTTTTAAGATTCCACGTATAAGTGATATTATATGATATTTGTCTTTGTCTGTCTTACTTCACTTAGTATGATAATCTCTAGGTCCAATATTGTTGCGAGTGACATTATTTCATTCTTTTGCATGACTAATATTCCATTGCCTATATATACACCACATCTTCTTTATCCATTCATCTGTAGATGGACATTTAGGTTGCTTCCATGTCTTGGCTATTCTACATAGTGCTGCAATGAACATTGGGGTGCATGTACGTTTTCCAATTACGGTTTTCTCAGGGTATATGCCCAGGAGTGGGATTGCTGGATCATATGGTAACTCTATTTTTAGTTTTTTAAGGAACCTCCATCCTGTTCTCCATACTGTTCTCCATAGTGGCTGCACCAATTTACATTCCCACCAGCAGTGTAAAGTAAGCACCTAAAACTCAAAGAAGGGAACTGAATTTTGTAACAGCCTATTCAGGTTTAGTTTCAAGTGTCCTGACATCCAGGTCACAGTTCTCTGTCACCCTACTATTTAGCCACGAGTTTTTCAGTCATATGGTTCTCTATGCCTTGTGTCCCTGTTGCTACAATCAACAGCAATAGTAATGTTTGATTAAAAGACTTTTTATCAATACAATCTCCAAACAGGAGTTCTACAACTTCTAGAAATAAACTTACTCAAATGTTTACTCATATTGTAAAGCCACGTCCAGAACAATTATTTACAATTTTAGATAAAATGCTATTTAAATTAAATTTAAGATAAAGTTAAACTTAAGACAAAATGCATAAGGGAGATTTGGTGAATAAAAAACAGTGCATAGCATAAAGCATCACTACATAACTCAAATTTTAAGAGTGCCGTATTAGATAAACATGGAATAGTTTTGTGAGATTATATAAAAATGTAATGGTTAGAAACATGCAGACAGTTACAAATTTTTCTGTATGTTACTCCCAGTTGCTATAAATCAAACCAATATTTATGGCAATTTTACCATGTATAGTTGAATCTATATACAGTAAATATATTTCATTTATTATTTGTTCTGATTTATCTATTCTGATCTGATACAGATTAATTTACACATATACTTAATTTTAAATAGCTAACTAATAATACAATAAAATATGCAAATGTTTTATTTCTTCAGTTATTAACCTTGACCCTGAAACAATTTTTCAATATGGACTAAATAGGTTGTAAATAATTACATTATAAGTCACTGCATTCTTAAACAAGAACTATTATAGATTTTTAAGGCTGGAAGAAACCTTAGCATAACTACGTAGATTTAGCAGGATACTGAACTTGCTTGCTTAAGGAAAACAAAAATTGCCTCCTGGTGTGTAATAACCACTCATCCCATCACTACTGGGTTGTATCAGATCTGTCAGAGCTCAAACTAGATATCATGGATTAACACATCCAAAGGAGAATGTCATTAGAAGAACTGTTTAGAAGCTATGAAAATGGGGGGGAAAGCCATTGATGACAGTTGTCATGCAAGCACTATCTGGGGAAAAGAACCAGTGGTCCCCTTTGCAGGAGACCCTAGTCAAATGTCCTCGAGGATTCTGGTCCCTTTGCCAAGAGCATTCTCAAGCGTCTAGGGTCTATTATCACACTACCTGGCCTTGAAATTTTTAAAATATCTTTTTGTTCTCTGTATGTTACATAGGTACAATTTTAAAAATAAAAGACATGCTACTTCTTAAGTATTATTGCCTAATGGTAGAATAGTAAATGTGGAAGTAATACAGGGCAACTGTAGTCACTTTTATTACTGTTCCAAAATATTTGCTTTCCCTTCCAGTAAGAGGTTATATAACCCTACTATTGCCACGTGACATCCAGGACCTCCTGTGGAATTACAAGCCCTCACCCTCATTGTTTTGGCCAACAGCATTGGAGCAATGTGACACATTCCACATCTGAGCAGAGTCCTTAAGAACTATTGTGCATTTCTGCCTGTTCTCGTGCTCTTTTCCCTTGCCATAAAAGCAAGCATATCTTGGTAAGTGACAGCTCCCTCAGCCTGGACTCTGTAACAAGAAGACAAGAGGAATAGGGCCACAGCCAATTCATAGCAATGAACCCCTAACATGAGCAAGAAATACACCACTGTTCTGTAGGTTGCTGAGATTCGGGGCAGGTGTGTCAGTGTAGCTTAATGAGCAAAAACTGACATCTAAGAGCTACTGCAGATCCTTCAGCAAGGAAAGGTACAGGGTCTTCATCTCTTATCATCCCTGATGAAAGGCAGGCAGGGCCACAGAGGCTTACAGTATGGTTTGTCTTCTAGGAGAGGGACATGATCCTATAAAAGTTTAGAGCAGCAGAAATGAAAGCATGATAAAGAAGGCTTATTCATCAGAAAAGAGCAAGCAGATTGGTGATGCGGGCTTTAGGTTCCAGCCATTTGTTTGTAGGAGTTGCCTTAGAATTTCAGATGCCCCATGAGGATCTTGGGGTCCAGAGATAGCAGAATGTGGGTACAAACCCCTCCTGCTACGAGAATGGGTCGTGGTTCCCAGCTGGCACATAGTCCAAGCAACTTAGAATGAGAGCCCGAGGTCACTGTCAGGCAATTCTTCACATTACTCCAGAGGAGGCCGAAAAGGTAAGTAGGAGGAAATTCCAAACAAGCAGTTTCCACTGTACCTTGAAGAAAACAGAGAATCAATAAAGGATTTTAAGCAGGTGAGTTATACAACCTGATTTGTATTTCAGGAAGTTAACCTAGCAGGAAGGTAGAGGAGGATTTAAATCAGAGACAAACTGTAAACAGGGAGATTAATTAGGATGCCAATTTCACAGCTAATAAAACATGTTGAATACCTGAAATATGGGAGTGATTTTTTCAATGACAACCACAAAACCACAGTATACTTCCACAAAGGAACTTGCCCTGCTTAGAAGCCGTTTTAACCCCCTCTTTGTTCCTCTGACACTATGTCTATAATTTAAATTGCATACGCAGTGTCTCAAAAGTTTGGGGTCTTCTTTGTCTACCTGCCATTGCAGATTGAAAGCATCTTTGGTACAATGTCTGTGTCCTCCGGAGCATCCGGCATAGGTCATTTCAAATGGAAGGGATTTCTTATATCTTTACTAAGTAATGGAATATAAAATATAGTAGGGTCTATTCGTAAATGTTGACTCCAGAGCCACATCAAAGCTTTATGAACGTAGGGTGTCACACATATGCACCCAGCAGCAGGACTTGAAGTCAGTGCTGTGTGGGCCGAGGTCCAGCCAGAACGCTAAGCCATGCAACCAAGAGAAAGTAATGCTTGTAAAAAGTCACATGAAAGCAATGGATTACTGGGGATAGCTCTGAATTAGGCCCCCCAAAAAGAAAAAAAACTCAACAAATAGACCAAACAATTATTTTCCCAAAGACAAGATAATATTTTTGAGGGGATGTGGGTTAAGGAGAATGTGGAAAATGGTCTTCCAGTCCTTACAGCGTTTCCATATGTTTCACTGAATAAAGGCTTTTCAACTTGTAGTAAGCTTTTTGGTCAATCCCTAAAAGCTTGGAATGATTTTTGTTAATTTTGACCAGCTTAATATGTATCCCTTTGGCAGATAGAATTCCAGAGTTCCTCACACATTCTTTCTGATAGTCCTGCCCTGTTTTACTTTTTTAATCTTCTTTTTCTGATGCCTGAGAAACCCAGAGGATTATTTTAGTAGGTTAACTATCCCACATCATTTATGTCATTTGACAAAATGTTAGCCGTGTGTATTGTTAGATCACCAGAAACCGGCATTCATTAAAAAAACTGTTGCCATAAAAATTTGTACATTTGACATTTGCCTCAAGAACTATTCAATTTTGTCTCAATTATATTAAAACACCATATGTTCAATAGTAATAACAAAGATGAAAATGATTGCTACAGAAATATTGTGTTGACATTTCTATTTCTCTTGCCAGAAAAGTTTCCAATTAAACCAATGATATATAGTCAATTAAATATGAATTGTTAAAACAAAAGTGTCAGTTACAAAATAGAAAAGATATTTTTGGGGTCCATTACCATTATTCTGTATTTTTAGGACATATTTTCATTATATATTTAATAGCTTCAGTTTTCTAAATAGTAAAATTTAGGGAGGGAAATAATATAGGAAGATGAGTAGGTGCTTCACTTTTAAGGAATATTGCAGATAATATAATGTTTGAATTTCAGGGGGAACTAAAAGATCTAGAAATGCTGGGTTAATATGTATGATTATTGGTTTTTTTGTTTATATAAATGCATCACTGAGTATGCAAAAATGAAGGGAAATCCCCAGAGGTCGAAGATGAAGAAGGGGGCTTCCCTGCTGGCGCAGTGGTTGAGAGTCCGCCTGCCGATGCAGGGGACACGGGTTTGTGTCCTGGTCTGGGAAGATCCCACACGCCGCAGAGCGGCTGGGCCCGGGAGCCATGGCCGCTGGGCCTGCGCGTCCGGAACCTGTGCTCCACAGTGGGAGAGGCCACAACAGTGAGAGGCCCGCGTACTGCAAAAAAAAAAAAAACAAAAGATGAAGAAGGGCCTGAAAACAGGAACACAGCAACATCAATAACACTGGACAACTTCTCTGGCAGATGGTTGTATACCTAATGTATCAATTTGCAAGGTAAGGTGTATGTGTGTGTAAACCCTGAGAAACTAGCACAAGACTGGGGAGCTTCAGCAAAGTATTAAATTCACTCATTTATTTTTTTTATTTTCTAATATCAGAACATTCGATACATTAGTATTGCATACTTACAATTAGAAATGAATATTGCACAGTTTGGGAGTGCATCTCAGATATTCTGTTACTGATAAGAATGCAGTTTGGAAACCACCAACATGGGGACTTTGGTTGCAAGGAAAGGAAAAAATGCCCTGGTCTTGTTTTGACACTATTAAAGGGCCACACTATTGAAAAATACGGACAAGAATAAAATCTGCCACTAAAAATAGTAAAAGCTTACCTACATCAGATAATGAGAGATAGAAAAAGCAGGATGGATATGAATGAATAGATATTAAAGAAAGAAAAGAAAAACAGATAATACAAAATCAGATGTCATAAATGAATTTAAATATATAGTGAATCAATAAATATAAACATATAAATGTTTCCAGTTGACGGACTAAAAAATTGGTTAAAAAGCCAAATTGGGGCATTTGCCTTTCATAATATGCTCATATAAAACATGAGGCAGGGAAATGTAAAAATTAAGTGATAGAAATTTCATAGCAAGCATTAACAATAATAACAATGACAAAAGTCTTTTCAAAGTAAGATCAAACAGACATTTTGCCAAAAGACAGTATTTGGGGTTAAAGATGATATAGTAAGATAAATTATTCACCAAGAACACATAGCCATAATATATGTGCATGTGTTTAATAATATTGTCTCAATTTATAAAGCAAAAACTAACACATATAGAAGAAAACATTGAAAACAGTATTATCATTGTAAAAAAATTGAAACACAAGTTTCTCAGTAACTAATGGATCAAGCAAATTTTAAAAACTGTAAGAACAGAGATTTTAATACACAATTAGCAAGCTTGATCTAATGGACATATGCAACCTTATACTCCAAGACTACAGATTTACCTTTTTGATCAAGCACCCATGAAACCTTTCCAAACAGCAGTGATATAAAGTGATGATGGTGGGGAGAGTGTTTTGTTATTTCCTATGCTTATCACCAGACCAAGGATCTTAAGTTTTCCCATGTTTCTAGAAACATCCATGATTTTAGAAAGAAGCCTAGGGATGCCTTTCTTATGGCTCTAATTACCACAGGAAGAGGAACTGGCAGGATCTTGCTTGCAGGCAGCTTCCAGACTGAGGATAAGCTTAATTAGAAATTGACTGCAAAAGTTTCAACCATTAATTTGAAGCCCAGGTGGTAATTGGGGGATATCTAGGAAAAGAATCTCTGCATCTCCTTAAACCATACTTAATCTCCAAATAAAGACAATAACAAGGTCATAATTCCATCTAACATGTTACAACTATCCTGGGTACAACCAAAAAAGCAACTTTTCCAGAAGAGGAGGTAAAGACTTTGAGTGATGTTTACTCTTCACCTGATATCCCTTATCTTAAATACTATGATGTAAAATTAATAATACTTAAATACTGATATAAACTCTCAATACATCTTACATTACATGAAAAGAGAATAAAGAAGAAAGGAGACAAAGATATTTGTTTAATATGTGCATATATATACACAAACATATTCATAATAAAATATTAGCCCTCATTTCAGTACCTGTCATGTGGTCATGGCTGGTATTTATAACTAAATTCTTTAACTATCCATTCGGTATTCCCTTTGCCTTCATAAAGCACCTCACTGGTTGTGGTTCTTTACCTGGTGGGATGAATTGAAACTTTATTCATGAAGGATCTGGACCACTAGCAGTGTGCCTGGGTTGGGTTGTTGTAGTTTTCCATTGACCTTAACACAGGGTGTGGTAATGCTAAGAGATGTCCTAAAGGATCTCCCATATTCCAGACATACTCTTTCTTTCTTACCTCCATTGTGAAATAGCAGTCTAATTTCCCCTTGGTAGTCCGGATCAATCACCCCAGTCAACACAATAACTTCCTTCTCTGCCAGTTGATTTAGAGGCATGAGGAGCCCAAAGTGGCTGAAGTCAGTTTTAACTTCCAGTTCAGTGTAATCATTGCTGTGTCTCCCGGTGGAAGCATTTCTCTGGAACAAAAGTCTCTAGGCCAGCAGAGCATGAAGTTATGGGAACAGGAAGCAAACATTTTGCTAGTGGGTCACTACTAGCAAAGTTATGGGGACAGGAAGCAAACATTTTGCTAGTGGGTCACTACTAGCTAGTGGGTAATAGTGAGTGATGTCATTCTCATTTCCATCTTTTGATTCCTGGATGGACCCGTGAATCCTGGCTATCAGACAAAACATATTGGATGCTTATTCAGAGCTTACACAGCCTTCTGGAGAACCTTATCTCAGCCTTGAAAGGTTCTGCCCCGACTGGCACTGTAACCATGTTTTCAGAAGTCCATTCCTCTGTTCTATCAAAATAGCCACTTCAGGATGACGGGGAACATGGTAACACCACTGAATTCCATGAGCACGGGCCCATTACTGCACTGCTTGTCCTGTGAAGCGAGTTCCTGGATCAGAAGCAATGTTGCATGGAATACCAGCATAGTGAAGGCATTCTTTAAGTCTATAAATTGGTAGTTTTTGACAGAAACATTACATATGGGGAAGGCATATCAGAATCCAGAGTAAGTGTATATTCCAGTAAGGACAAAACGCTGCCCCTTCCATGAGAGAAGCTGTCTAATATAATCAACCTTCCACCAGGTAGCTGGCTGATCACCCCAGAAACGGAGCCATTTCCGGGGCTTAACATTGGTCTCTGCTGCCAGCAATCTGGTCACTCAGCAGTGGAGACAGCCAGGTCGGCCTCGGTGAGTGGAAGTCCATGTTGACGAGCCCGTGCAGAACCTCCATCCCTGCCACTGTGCCACTTTGTTCAGGAGCCCATTGCGTGATGACAGGGGTGGCTGCAGAAAGAGGCAGACTGCATTCTCATAACTAGGGTGAGCAAAGCCTTTTATTTTATTTTGTTGCCCCCCACTTCATCCCCAAGCCATATTCCCTTTCTACTCTACATAGCATTTCTTTTCGTGTGTTTCATACACCTCCTGATATATGTATTGTTTTGTTAATGTATAGTGCTGTTTTGTGGGCATGCTTTTAATTTGCATAAATAATATTGGACCATAGTTTGTATTCTGTTTCTTACTTTTGAGAGATAAGAGAATTTAGTGTCAAAGAGGTCAAGTAATTTTTCCAGGGTTACAAAGCCTGCATATTTATACCTAGAATTCAAACCAAAATGTGCTTAATTCCAAAAGCCCTTGCTATTTGCAATATGCCACTCTATTTCCATTGACTCCCAGTATAACCAAATTCCAAGCATATGGAAAAGTTATTTTATAGGAGTTTTACTACATTTAATTCTCCACATATATGGAAGGCAAAACTCAACTTTTTTTGAGATTGTAGCAAGAAATATGCCATTTGTTCACTTCCTATTTGTACTTAATATCTACTCACACTGCAACTCATTGTGACTTTAATGTAATAGCAATAGCAATATCTTCAGGTTCTATTTGTTTCAATAAACCTAAGTTCATAAAATATGGAAATTTTATCTTATGGAGGAAGAACTAGATGAAACACGTGTCAATGATAAAGAATAATATAAAACTGAGTCTGTTCCCTCACTTTCAAGAAACATCAGGCTAGTGGATTGTTTACAGTTTAAAACAATAACTTTTCATGATATTTTTGCCCTCCATTTAGAAAATTAAAAATTAAAAATAAATAGAAAACCCCATTCATACATAGGATTATAATTTGTAGCTTTTAAAAAGAAAGTAAATAGATTATAAAGTTTGGCTTGAAACTTTTCATGGGCTGAGTGCTCTCTCTAACTAAAGAAGCCATTTTACAAAAGAGTAAGAAAGAAGAAAATGGGTTACAGTCAAAACAAGGAAAACATCAACAGCAATACTCCACAGCCGACTTGCCCAGGGCTCTGTGACCTCAACTCCCTCCTCTCCTGCTTCTCCTCGGATGCAGTTATTTGGCTCCCTCACAGAAGCGTGTCTCCCAGAGCACAGGGCTAATTACTTCAATTTGAAGGCAACGGTGATGATTTGCTGTAGGCTATTCGTCTCCTTCCTGCTGCTGGAAGCAAAGGCTTTGGAGCTGGGGGCCCTGTGATAGTTAGAGAGATTAAGGTGCAGCTTGTACAAAATGAGCATCCTAGCTCTGGATAATGAGGTGTAGGAGAGTGTCAGAAGGTGGGGACCATGTCAATCACTGAGAAGTTTTAGCATTCAATGGAGAAAAGGACAGTATGTATTCTTGGACTTAGGGTGTTTTTCTCTCTAAGGAGATTCTGAGCATGCTTGATTTCTAGGTGTGATTGGACACTCATATGTATTCAGTTATATTTGTTATGTGCTATAAGAAGAGAACTATCACACAGGGTATTTTATGAGAAAAATCAATTGAACATTTTATCCATATAGGAGTCAATATGTATCAAATTTTTAAGCTGTATTTCAAATATAGGCATTCTTATTTACATTTAATTTCTCACATATATTTTTTGCATTTTCCTGTTCAAGCATATAATTACCAACAGTCAACAATAAATTGGAAGAGTTTGCCTAAGGAGAAGTTTTCCCATCTTTAATATGTTCTTTAAGTAAGGCTATACAAGTTATATTTAATGTAACTGTATAGTGCCTCTCATGCAGACTTCCTTTGCCAACTGGTTAGGAGAATTTACCAAATAACATGCATTTTGGCTTGACTAGTCACATCAACATGAAATAACCTCGAGCTTTTATTAAATTTTCCAGGGAAGGCAAATTCCATTAGCATCTGTCAGAGTTCACTGGTTAGTACAGGCAGAAAGGTCAAAGAATCTTTGATGCTATAATTTATTTCTCCTATATCTGATCTGTTTCAAACAACATATTCCCAATTGAGCAACCCACCAGCAGTGGGTAGAAATGTATTGGTAAGTGACCAGAATGGAGAAAACAGCACGTGGAAGACTGGAAAGGAAATAACAATTATTGAGTAACTTTTGTGAACCCAGGTACTATGCTAGGTGATTCACATATGCTTTCCAGGTAAGTTTTCCTAAAAATCCGTGATTCAATTAATCCATTTACTATTGACAAATGTGGCTCAGTACACTAGTCAGCTTTCTGAAAACCTGAAAAATGGTCTTAAAAATCAGTAAAAGACAGAGCCTGAACTGGAACCCAGATCTTTCTGACCAATAATCTGTGAAATTTTTAGTACTAAAAAAGTAAATGAGGCAAATCAAGGGTCAGAAAGCAGGTAAGCCAACAGGAATAAAGAAGATATATCAAAGCTTAGCTAAAGTTGAAATAATATGAGCAAGTTTTTATTTATTTATTTATAGTCTTTGGAGAAGTTTAAATGTTAATTAGAGATAGTGACAGGGTCAGGCCAAGCAGTTAACAACCTGGAGACCCACCAGAGCTAAGGAAAGAACATGGCTGGGCAGGAAACCTGAAAGGATACTTTTGGCTTGAAACCTGGTAGGGGGGCAGCTTGTAATTCCAACTGTAGTTACTCTAAAATTTAAGACGAGTTATTCAATAAAAGAAAGCTTGGTTACAGTTACTCAATTAAAAATTACATAAAACCAATAGATCATGGATGTGTCCAAGAATTACCTCTCAAGCAATTAGTAAACAGACAAGAGCTATTGCAGATGGGGAGAGAGAGAGAGAGAGAGAGAGAGAGAGAGAGAGAGAGAGAGAGAGAGAGAATAGAAGCCTAAACTAAGGCAACTTTGAGAGTAAAATGTGAAAAATCAGACTCGAGAAACAGAGAACATGGTGACCTATGGGTTTGGGATATCAGGGACAAAAGGACATAAAATGATGCCAATTACTGAGAACAAAAATGCAGAAAAAAGGAGGGGTTGGGCTGAGAAAACATTCTTCCATTGAATTTATCTGCATATTTAATTCTTGAAACAACATGCTTTGTCCCTTCTCCAAGATTCAAAAATCATTTATAAAATTGCCTTACAATAATAAAATAGCATAATAGAATTCACAAAGTTTTTGAAAGCTTATGTTTTTGAAAACTCCTATATGACTTTCAAATGCATTAAGGAACAATTTACAATTCCTATTTTTAAATAATGGTTGAGATTTCATTTTCTTTATATTGCTAGTTATGTGTTTAGAACAAGAAGAATATAATGAATGTACATTGAACGGAAACATTTTGTATAGAATTCTAACATTATTTTACAATGAGAGAATTATTTAAGAAAATGAATCAATGTGTAAAATTTCAATAGGTTATGTACATTTAATAGCAGAAACACTATAATTAAAGAGGTTTTATAGAAACAAAAATCAAGCAGAGTATTTTTTTAAAAAGCACGTTGAGGCATGATTATTTATACTCTATTAGAGACTAAAAAGTCAATTATCTCTTTGATCTTGAGATAATACAAAGCCAGGTTAACTAACTACTATTTCATAAAGCAGAATGAAAGTTCATACTTTCAAAATAGAATTCATTATTCTGTTTCAAAAAGTTCTATGGAAGTTTCTGTGTCAAATAAGGAAATAAGCAACAAAAGCTTAATGTGTTGGTCTGAGAATGCTATATTTTTAAAATAGCATGCAATTTATTTTAAAATTTATCCATAAAATAGAGGTGATACCTATATTTGCTCATAAGACTTTCTAGGCTCATAACTCATAGAAAATCTTCCAAATTTTTCCTTTAGAGTAGCAGTCAGTAAGTGACTTAAAGCAAAAATTACTGTTAGAGGTCATTGAGGTTATTTAAAAGAAATATTCTTTCTATTAAGAAGAATCAGTAAAAAAATAAATAAATAAAAAGCATATTTTACTGGGGAAAAATAACTGAACAAAAACAGTAGAGAGGGTACCTTCAAGATGGTAGAGAAGTAAGATGTGGAGATCACCTTCCTCCCCACAAATACATAAAAAATACATCTACATGTGGAACAACTCCTACAGAACACCTACTGAACATCGACAGAAAACCTCAGACTTCCCAAAAGGCAAGAAACTCTCCACATACCTAGGTAGGACAAAAGAAAAAACAGAGACAAAAGAATAGGGATGGGACTTGCACCAGTGGGAGGGAGCTGTGAAGTAGGAAAAGTTTCCACACACTAGGAAGCCCCTTTACTGGCAGAGACAGGGGGTGGGCAGGGTGGAAGCTTCAGAGCCATGGAGGAGAGAACAGCAACAGGGGTGCAGAGGGCAAAGCGGAGAGATTCCCGCACAGAGGTTCGGTACCAGCAAGAATTCACCAGCCTGAAAGGCTTGTCTGCTCACCCGCCGGGGCAGGCGGGGCTGGGAGCTGAGGCTCGGAGGTCGGATCCCAGGGAGAGGACTGGGGTTGGCGGCGTGAACACAGCCTGAAGGAGGCTAGTGCACCACAGCTAGCCAAGAGGGAGTCCGGAAAAAAGTCTGGAACTGCCTAAGAGGAAAGAGACCATTGTTTCGGGGTGCTCAAGCAGAGGGGATTCAGAGCAGCACTTAACTAGTGCCAGAGATGGACACAAGCCATGGCTATCAGCTCGGACTCCAGAGAGAGGCATGAAACACTAACGCTGCTGCTGCAGCCACCAAGAACCCTGTGCAAAAGCACAGGTCACTATCCACACGCCCCTGCCTGGGAGCCGGGGTCCCTTGATCCAGGGACAAGCTCCCTGGGAGAACACATGGTGCACCTCAGGCTGTTGCGATGTTGCACTGGCATCTGCCTCAGCAGGCTTGCCCCACTTTCTAATTATAACTATCCAAGAAGAAGATATAACAATTGTAAATATTTATGAACCCAACATAGGAACACCTCAATACATAAGGCAAATGCTAACAGCCATAAAAAGGGGAAATCAACAGTAACACAATAATTGTAGGGGAATTTAAAAGCCCGCTTTCATCCAGTGGACAGATCATCCAAAATGAAAATAAGTAAGGAAACACAAGCTTTACATGACACATTAAACAAGATGGACTTTACTGGTGTTTATAGAACATTCCATCCCAAAACAACAGAATACTCTATCTTCTCAAGTGCTCATGGAACATTCCAGAGGATAGATCATATCTTGGGTCACAAATCAAGCCTTGGTAAATTTTAAAATATTGAAATCATACCAAGTATCTTTTCTGACCACAACACTATGAGACTAGATATGAAATACAGGAAAAAAATGGTAAAAAATACAAACACATAGAGGCTAAACAATATGCTTCTAAATAACCAAGAGATCACTGAAGAAATCAAAGAGGAAATAAAAAAATAACTAGAAACAAATAACAATGAAAACACAATAACCCAAAACTTATGGGATGCAGCAAAAGCAGTTCTAAGAGGGAAGTTTATAGCAATACAATCCTACCTCAAGACACAAGAGAAATCTCAAATAAACAACCTAACCTTACACCTACAGCAATTAGAGAAAGAAGAATAAAAAACACCACAAAGTTAGCAGAAGGAAAGAAATCATAAAGATCAGATCAGAAATAATTGAAAAAGAAATGAAGGAAACAATAGCAAAGATCAATAAAACTTAAAGCAGGTTCATTGAGAAGATATACAAAATTGATAAGCCATTAGCCAGACTCATCAAGAAAAAAAGGGAGAAGACTCAGATCAACAGAATTAGAAATGAAAAAGAAGGAACAACTGACACTGCAGAAATACAAAGGATCATGAGAGATTACTACAAGCAACTCTATGCCAATAAAATTGACAACCTGAAAGAAATGGACAAATTCTTAGAAAAATACAACCTTCTGAGACTGAACCAGGAAGAAATAGAAAATATAAACAGACGAATCACAAGCACTGAAATTGAAACTGTGATTAAAAATCTTCCAACAAACAAAAGCCCAGGACCAGATGGCTTCACAGACGATTTCTATCAAATATTTAGTGAAGAGCTAACACCTATACTTCTCAAACTATTCCAAAATAGAGCAGAGGGAGGAACACTCCCAAACTCATTCTACAAAGCCACCATTACCGTGATACCAAAACCAAACAAAGATGTCAGAAGAAAAGAAAACGACAGGCTAATAAAACTGATGAACATAGATGCAAAAATCCTCAACAAAATACTACCAAACAGACTCCAATAGCACATTAAAAAGATCATACACCATGATCAAGTGGCATTTATCCCAGGAATGCAAGGATTCTTCAATGTAGGCAAATCAATCAATGTGATACACCATATTAACAAACTGAAGGAGAAAAACCATATGATCATCTCAATAGATGCAGAAAAAGCTTTCAACAAAATTCAACACCCAGTTATGATAAAAACCCTCTAGAAAATAGGCAAAGAGGGAAATACCTCAACATAATAAAGGCCATATGTGACAAACCCACAGCCAACATCATTCTCAATGGTGAAAATCTGAAACCATTGCCACTAAGATCAGGAACAAGACAATGTTGCCCACTCTCACCACTATTATTCAACATAGTTTTGGAAGTTTAAGCCACAGAAATCAGGGAAGAAAAAGAAATAAAAGGATTACAAATTGGAAAAGAAGAACTAAAGCTGCCACTGTTTGCAGATAACATGATACTATACATGGAGAATCCAAAAGATGCTACCAGAAAATTACTAGAGCTAATCAATGAATTTGGTAAAGTAGCAGGATATAAAATTAATGCACAGAAATCTCTTGTATTCCTATACATTAATGATGAAAAATCTGAAAGAGAAATTAAGGAAACAGTCCCATTTACCAGGACAACAAAAAAGAATAAAGTACCTAGGAATAAACCTACTGAAGGAAACAGAAGACCTGTATGCAGAAAACTATAAGACACTGATGAAAGAAATTAAAGATGATACAAATAGGTGGAGAGATATACCATGTTCTTGGATTGGAAGAAGCAACATTGTGAAAATGACTATACTACCCAAAGCAATCTACAGATTCATTGCAATCCCTATCAAACTACCAATGGCATTTTTCACAGAACTAGAACAAAAATTTTCACAATTTTTATGGAAATATAAAATACCCCTAATAGCCAAAGCAATCTTGAGAAAGAAAAATGGAACTGGAGGAATCAGGTTCCCTGACTTCAGACTACACTACAAAGCTACAGTAATCAAGACAGTACGCTACTGGAACAAAAACAGAAAAATAGATCAATGGGGGGCTTCCCTGGTGGCACAGTGGTTGAGAGTCCTCCTGCCAATGGAGGGGACACGGGTTTGTGCCCCTGTCCGGGAAGATCCCACATGCTGCGGAGCGGCTGGGCCCATGAGCCATGGCCACTGAGCCTGTGCATCCGGAGCCTGTGCTCTGCAACGGGAGAGGCCACAACAGTGAGAGGCCCACATACTGCACACACACACACAAAAAAGAAATATAGATTAATGGAACAGCATGGAAAGCCCAGAGATAAACCCATGCACATATGGGCACTGTATCTTTGATAAGGAGGCAAGAATATACAATGGAGAAAAGACACCCTCTTCAATAATTGATACTGGGAAAACTGGACAGCTACATGTAAAAGAATGAAATTAGAACACTTCTTAACACCATACACAAAAATAAACTCAAAATTGATTAAAGACCTAAATGTAAGGACAGACACTATAAAACTCTTAGAGGAAAACATAGGAAGAACACTCTATGACATAAATCACAGCAAGATCCTTTTGACCCACCTCCTAGAGAAATGGAAATAAAAACAAAAATAAACAAATGGAACCTAATGAAACTTAAAAGCTTTTGCACAGCAAAGGAAACCATAAACAAGACAAAAAACAACCCTCAGAATTGGAGAAAATATTTGCAAATGAAGCAACTGACAAAGGATTAATCTCCAAAATTTATAAGCAGCTCATGCAGCTCCATTTCAGAAACACCAAACAACCCAATCCATCAATGGGAAGAAGACCTAAATAGACATTTCTCCAAAGAAGTTATACAGAATGCTAGCAAACACATGAAAGGATGCTCATCATCACTAATCATTAGAGAAATGCAAATCAAAACTACAATGAGATATCGTCTCACACCAGTCAGAATGGCCATCATCAAAAAATCTAGAAACAATAAATGCTGGAGAGGGTGTGGAGAAAAGGGAACTCTCTTGCACTGTTGCTGGGAATGTAAGTTGATACAGCCACTGTGGAGAACAGTATGGAGGTTCCTTAAAAAACTACAAATAGAACTACCATATGACCCAGCAATCCCACTACTGGGCATATACCCTGAGAAAACCATAATTCAAAAAGAGTCATGTACCAAAATGTTCATTACAGCTCTATTTACAATAGCCCGGAGATGGAAACAACCTAAGTGCCCATCATCGGATGAATGGATAAAGAAGATGTGGCACATATATACAATGGAATATTACTCAGCCATAAAAAGAAACGAAATTGAGCTATGTGTAATGAGGTGGATAGACCTAGAGTCTGTCATACAGAATGAAGTTAAGTCAGAAAGAAAAAGACAAATACCATATGCTAACACATATATATCGAATCAAAAAAAAAAAAAATGTTCTGAAGAACCTAGTGGCAGGACAGAGGAATAAAGGTGCAGACATAGAGAATGGACTTGAGCACATGGGGAGGGGAAGGGTAAGCCTAGAAGAATACAGAGAGTGGCGTGGACTTATATATACTACCAAATGTAGAATGGATAGCTAGTGGGAAGCAGCTACATAGCACATGGAGAGCAGCTCGGTGCTTTGTTACCACCTAGAGGGGTGGGATAAGGTGGGTGGGAGGGGGACACAAGAGGGAGGAGATATAGGGATATATGTATATGTATAGCTGATTCAGTTTGTTATACAGAAGAAACTAACACACCATTGTAAAGCAATAATACTCCAATAAAGATGTTTAAAAAAAAAAAAAACTAAAAAGAGAACCACCATACGACCCACCAATCCCACTACTGCGATTATCTCTACTATACCCTGAGAAAACCATAATTCAAAGAGTCATGTACTATAATGTTCATTGCAGCACTATTTACAATAGCCAGGACATGGAAGCAACCTAAGTGCCCATAGACAGATGAATGGATAAAGAAGATGTGGCACATATATACAATGGAATATTACTCAGCTGTAAAAAGAAATGAAGTTGAGTTATTTGTAGTGAGGTGGATGGACCTAGAGTCTGTCATACAGAGTGAAGTAAGTCAGAAAGAGAAAAACAAATACCATATGCTAACACATATATATGGAATCTAAAAATGAAAAAGAAGGTTCTGACAAACTTAGGGACAGGACAGGAATAAAGGTGCAGACATTGTGAATGGATTTGAGGACACAGGGAGGGTAAGGGTAAGCTGGGACAAAGTGAGAGAGTAGCATTGACATATATACACTACCAAATGTAAAATAGATATCTAGTGGAAACAACTGCATTGCACAGGGAGATCAGCTCAGTGCTTTGTGACCACCTAGAGGGTTGGCATAGCGAGGGTGGCAAGGAGAAGTAAGAGGGAGGGGATATGGGTATATATGTATACATATAGCTGATTCACTTTGTTATACAGCAGAAACTGACATAACATTGTAAAGCAATTTTACTCCAATCAAGATGTTAAAAAAAAAAAAACTAGAAAAGTGTTAGGAAGCTTTCATTTTTTAATTTTTTTGAATAATATATTCAAGTTTTTTACTTTTAGGAAGTTTTATATTTTACCAGAAAGTTGTCCATTTCTTACAGAATTATAGTTCTATTTTTATAATATTTTCTATAATATGCTCCTATAATTTTATTAACAGTACCATATCCACAGCAATATCTCATTTCTTATTCCTAACACTGTACTTTTAATTTTTATTTTCTATTCGCATATTTTTCTTTGCGTATTTATATAGGAAGTATAATTTATGGGCATTTACCAAAATATTTGTTGATTTTATTTATTTCTTTACTTTTTACTTTATTTTTGATATTTATTAATTTCCTTTCTCCAATATTCAAATTTGTTCTATTCCTATTTTCCTAGTTTTTTAAGTGGAATTTGCACAATTTATTTTCAATAAGTTGGTAACAAGGCCTGCAACTCTGGCATGCATTGAATGAATCCTGGATAAAACCTCAGAAAGAAGAGAAAACTCATGAAATTTAACAAAATCAAAATGAACTTATAGTGATCTTTATACCAAAAGGAAACCTCAGTAGAAAGACCTAAGACATAGATCTAAATTTATCCATGAGCATTCTCTGTGTCAAAGAGATAACAGGTAACAGATGACAAAGGCCTTTTGAAATGGTCACCTGTGAACCCCAAAATGTTTTCTAACAGATGCATATGCCTTTTAATGATGTCTTACCTTAATATATATATATATTATAAATATATATATTTAGTTTACAAAGCTTCTCTGAATGGGCAGAAATAGAGATACAGATGTAGAGAACAAACGTATGGACACCAAGGGGGGAAAGTGGTGGTAGAGTGTGGTGGTGTAAAAAAAAAAAAAGCTTCTCTGAATGCACAATCTTATTTGACATTCAGAAAATCGAGGGATATAGGAAAGACATGGATTACCATTTTCAAAATTTTGTTTCGTTTCTTTCTTTCTTTTCTTTCTTTCTTTCTTCCTTCCTTTCTTTCTTTCTTTCATTCTCTCTCTTTCTTTCTTTCTTTCTTTCCTTCTTTCTTTCTTTCTTTCTTTTTAATTTGAGGAAAGTAAGTTTCAAAGAGAAATTTGTTCAAAGCTATTTGACCAAAGAGAAGAACTATTTCAGGATATGTATTTCAGAGCTCTCACTCCTTGTGTTCCATATACTAGTACGTACACATAAAGCCTAAGGAAAGATAGACAATACTGGAGTAAAAATTTATTTTACTTCACTACTTTGATATAATTCTCCAGGAAAATATATTTGACTCAAAAATACCAAACTTTAGTATTATTTTTCTTCTTATCACTAATATTAGAATGTGTGATCACTTTATTAATACAGCTAAAAGAAATGGCAAGATAAAGGTTTAAAAGAATGCCTCAAAGAAATTAAATTTGTAAATATGTCATTAAAACAAAGAAACTCCTAAATTATAGAAATAACATTGTTCAATACCTACACATATATACTTTAAAAAATAATTACCCTTAGTTTTATTTAGATATGTCACAACTTTAATGGTTTTATTTTAAACAATGAAAAAAAATTATAACTGGGGATGTGCAAAGAATGTATAAATGATGCAGTAGTTCATCATTTGTCACCACGTTAAATCTGTTCTGAAGACTGTCATATGTAATTCCCGACTTGACTTTATTGGGAAACATTTTATCAAACTAAGACTAAAATTTAACTGGCATTGTAAGTTCCAATAAAAGAATGGAGTTTTAAGGGTTATTATGTATGGAAAAGAAATTTATTTTCCATGAAAATCTATTAATCATTAGTTTCATACCATATTAAAAATGTTTATCTGCATAAAATGGATCTTTCATCTCTATAAAAAAAAGATTCTTTAAACTTTTCATGATTTATTTGTGATTTTGTCCCCCCCTTCATGAAATAGTCATGGCAATAAATCTTCAATATTCTAATATGTATTAAACAAAAATTTAGGACAATTTCAAGCCTGTGGCTATAAAGCAATAAAATGGATCCCTCTAGAGGACATTCTTATAATTATTCTTGTTTGAAAAAACATTTTTTTCTACATTCAACTATCTAATATAAATACAGCCATATATTTAAACAGAAAACACCTAGAGTGGCCACTGTGACTGTATTATTATTTCTTTGCTGATTCATAAAAGATAACTAGTATTTAAAATTACTTAAGTTTCACATAAGCTCAAAAAACAAACAAAAAAAACCCTAAAGTCATGGAAATGAAACAGAAAATAAAATTACAATGTTTATTATAATCAATTCAATAATTACTTGAGTGTAAGTTTAGCCTATCAATCCCTTCATTTTACAGAGGAAAAACCTGATGCCCAAGTAGTTATAGTAACTCATTATGATTAAGCAGTGGTGTGGGTATTCAAAGAAGAGTCTTCCTCGTTGCTATTATTTTACCTAACAGCTGAATGCTTTAATATAGAAGCAGTAAATCTTTTACATGTCCATATCACAGAAAAAGCAAACTCTAAACTCCAAGAATGATTAGCTGATCCCCAAATTTATAAATAGAGATGTATTATGATTGATTTCTCATCTTATGGGTTTGTATTTGCAAAACTAAAAAATAAATGCTTCGTAAAAAAGTCACATTGATTTGCAATACCCACTCTTCTCCTTACTGTATACCAGATCCCTTTAACTCTTAAATTCGAGGGATTTATATTTTCCTCATGCACAGTGCATTTCGGGTTTGGTGTATACATCTTATTTTATTCCATTTTAAGAATAGACTCAAGAGATAACTCTTCTACAAGAGAAAAAATTTATGCCTAAATCACTTCAGATTGAATATAAATAAGAGATGTGTAAATAGAATAAGAGTGGGATTAGCCAATAAATCTCTGGGGATGTGAAGGCCTCAGTAAAGTCAATTCTTTTAGATATGAAAAATTATATGGCTTTTGTTTTTATTACTTTAAATAGATTTAGGGAGTAACAGAGCTCAAAAAGCTCTCAAGGCATTACATGGTTCAGATTTCTGCACTCTGATCAAATGTAGGGGAAAAAAACCCCACCCATATCAAGACCACTTTTAAAGATTTCTGTGGTGGTATTTAATGCACTACAGACCTATTTCACAGGTAACTAATTAAACAAATTTTCAGAAAAAGTTTTGGAATCATAGAAATCAAATTTCTCAACATAATAAACCAGTCTATCCACAAGTACCCAATAAAACAATCATTTCTTCCTTTCTTTAAAACCATAGTCAGTTGTTAACCTTCCTAAATTTCTTATAATTTTTATCACTTGAAGGATATCAAATCAGAACTTTGAGGATCACAAAGGACCTCACGGTATCACTTCAATTCAGGAGAGTATAATCTCATGATATAAATGCATCCACAAACAACCAGAGAGGCTAAATAATTTACAGAAGGTCACACAAATACTAAATGTCCCCAGAGGGGCTTTAACCCAGTCTGCTTAGTTCATTTTGTCACACAGCATTGCTTTATCAAAAAAATTCTCAAAATATCTTGGCATCAAAAATTTCCCAACCAATAAAATACTCCACAAGTTCTCCATAATCAGCAACGTGAATAACTGATTAACTTACTGATTTGTTTGAACTAAGAGTGGAACTGCCCAAAAGTAAATAATGAACTTGTTTTTGAGAATCAGAGCATGGCATTAAAGCATAAAATCTTCTAACTGAAATACGTAGCTATTCTGTTTCTTCTGCTTATATACAACCCTATCCATGAAGTAAACATGTGTATTTCTTTCAGTTTAAATACAAGTGTAAACAGAGAATTTTTATTAGTTTTTAGAGCTCTAGGAAAAGTAGAAACTGTACAAACAACAGGAAGGACTGATCTGACCCAGAAAGAGGGTCCAACTGTCTTGTAAAATGTTAGGTCAGCCAAAATTTCAAGAGGAAAACTGCCTGTACTGATTTAGTTTCAATCTCCTGTGAGATGTAGCCTCTAGGTGAACTTACCAATTCAAATGTGATGGTAATGAAGGAGAGTGAAGAAAATAGTAAGACTAAGTTGAGACATCAAGCATATAGGACATGATGGATTTGAGGGTAGAGAGAGATGGAGAAGGAGTGGAGGAGGAGAGCTGGGGAAAGTTGAAAGAACCAGGTCTCAGTATTCTGTATAAATCAGACATCCCCCCCCTCCACTCCTGTCTATTAGGGTATATTGCCTACTCTTCCTTGTAAACTGACTAGCAAGTAAAATTGGTCACATTTTCTCCAAAGTTTTAGGTAGCTGTCTGCATGAGAAATGTGTCATCCCTTCAAACCCTTAACTAATTCTGTGATGTAAAATTAAATTTACTTCTAAAGTTATTAAAATATTTTTCACAAAATAAACCACATATGACAAAAGACTGATGAATGATGATAAAATTTCAGGACAAAGATAATACTACAAAATCTTCCAGAGATAAGGAGAAAAACAACACATCACATCCAAAGATCTGAAATCTGAAAATCATTGGATTTATTTAAACCACGTTGGAAATTTGACAATAGCACAATACCTTCAAAATGGGGAGGGGAACCAACTCCAACCCAGATTTTTATAACCACCAAAATTTTTAATCGAACCTGAATTTAAAATATAGACATGTTCAAGAGTGTACAATCTTAAGTATTTTTACCTCCTATGCACACTTTCCCATGGAGCTAGTTTAGTTTTTGCATCATTAAACAGTAAAGTAAAATAAGAAAGAGAAAGAGAAAGGGTCTAGGAACCAGTGGATCTCACACAAGTATGGTACAAGGAGCTCACAAAACGATAGTGAAGGGAGTCCTGGGTGCAGAGCTGTACAACAGGCATAGAGAACAATCAGTAGAGATTAAAGAACAACAGAGAGCTTCAGATAGATGTCTTCAAGTTAAAAGGGATCAATAATCCAATGTGTTTAAAATCACTGAGAAGGACCTCTATCATTCATGTGTGGTTTTTCCCCCCTGTTTTATTGAGATATAACTGACTTACATCATTGTAAACGTTTAATGGTTTGACTTACATATATTGTGAAATGATTACCTCAGTACATTTAGTTAGCATCCATCATCTCATGTAGACACAACAAAAAGAAAATTTTTTTCCTTGTGATGAGAACTCTTAGAATTTACTCTCTGGACAATTCTCACATATAACACACAGCAGTCATCATGTTGTACATTACATGCCTAGTAATTATCTCTTAATTTTACAACTGCAAGTTTGTACCTTTTGACCACATTCCTTCAATTACTCCTCCTTCCTACTCCTCACCTCTGGTAACCACAAGTCTGATCTCTTTTTCTATACGTTTTTTTTTCTTTCTTTTTCTTTTTTTAAGATTTCATATATAAATGTCTTTGTCTTTCTCTGTCTCACTTATTTCACTTAGCATAATGCCCTCAGGTTCCATCCATATTGTTGCAAATGACAAGATTTCATTCTTTGTTATAGCTGAATAATATCCCATTGTGTGTGTGTATATATATATATATATATATATATATATATATATATACACACACACAATGGGATATTATTCAGCTATAACAAAGAATGAAATCTTGTCATTTGCAACAATATGGATGGAACCTGAGGGCATTATGCTAAGTGAAATAAGTGAGACAGAGAAAGACAAAGACATTTATATATGAAATCTTAAAAAAAGAAAAAGAAAGAAAAAAAAACGTATAGAAAAACACCACTACTTCTTTATCCATCTGTTCATTGATGGACACACTGTTTTCCATAGTGGCTGTTTTGATTTACATTCCAACCAACAGTGCACAAAGCTTCTCTTTTCCCCACTTCTTTGCTACCATTTGCTATCTCTTGGCTTTTTGACAGCTGGCCTTCTAACAGGCATGAGGGAACATTTCATTGTAGTTTTGATTTGCATTTTCCCAATGACTGGTGATGCTGAGCATATTTTCATGTGTCTGTTGTCTATTCATATATCTCCTTTGGAAAAATGTCTATTCAGGTCATTTGCCCATTAATAGTATAAAATCAATAAGTAATGTATTAAATGGAAAAACTGAGAATAATAGCTTTTATAAAGACAAATATAAGAAGAAACAACAATAATTCAAAAGTATTTTTCTCTGAAAATGGGAATAAGGAGTGGGGAGTTTAGATAAAGAATGACTGTGTTTTGTTACAAGTCTTTCACATTATATATTTTTTATTTATATTATCATATAATATAAATTATATATATTTATAAAGCATATGTATATGAAAAAAAGCAGGAATTCAATTGGCAAAAATTTGTTGAGATATCTGAAAATGTTACTCTTGAACTTGCTGAGATGGAAGACAGTCTGTCATTGGCAAAAGTGGTTTCAGTGAGGAGTGTAAATGGAAACCTTATTGTAGTGGGCTATAGAAAGAACAGGAGATAAGAAAGCAGAGAGATAGAAATGTAAAATATTCTTTGTTTTACTATAATTTGATTGCAGGGAAATGGGGTGATGCCAAAAGAGGCATATGTGTTAAAAGAATCTGTTTTTAAAAGTTTGGATGATAGAAAAAAATATGAATATTTTTCTATGCACTTCAGAGTAGAAAAAAAATAAAACTTCATATAAGATTGTTGCTTTTTTCTTCTTTCCAGAATGTTGAAAATACCTATATTACATGGCTAAAATTTTCTCACATTCATAACATTTATGTTTTCCTTCAACATAGAAATAACCCCGGGAAGCGTTCTATTGGATACCAAGCACACTTTGTGAATAAAACTGACTTCTGATAGATATGGCCATCCTTGTTGACTCCATATAAATGGTATTTCTTCAGTGTTAATGCCAGTACACCTTTTCCAAGCTTCATTCAGGTTCACAAAGTAATCATTACCAAAGTTAAAAATGACATCTTCTATAACATGGGGGTTTCATAATAAAGAAAACATGATCTCATAGAACACTTACCTCTCACATTCCAGGAACTCATTCATTCTCTGCATATCAAGGATTTGTCCCACTGTAAGGTTATCTATCTGAGAGAGTAATTCTTGGCAGTCAGCGCTTTAATGTAAGTTGATGCCCGTAGTGCTATTTAATAAAATAAAGTTTAACAATTGCTTCTGTTCCATTCTTTCTGAAGTTAAGGTTTATCCATAACTTTGCCTTTTTAAAAAAGTTTTGGGGGAAATATTATGATTCTTGTTCAAGGACTCAAACTTTGGATCTGTTTCTATATTTTGAAACTAAATTCACCAATTTCACGCGAGAAAGCAATGTTTTTCACTTCTTGTAAAAACAACTAATTTGGTTGACTAGCGAGATCACTGTGCTTTTTGTTTGACAATTATGCGGTAGCGTCAATGATTTCATGATGTTATTTGACAAATTTCCAATACAAACAATGTTCCAAAAGTAGAGATAGATGAACCACTGGTCCAATAAAATCCAATTTTCATATATACAGTTCCTCCTGTCGGCACACTGTTTTTGATTGCTTGTTTAAAAGCATCATGCCAGATTTATTTGCTGTGGCCATCCAATTAATTCTGTACTTAAAATGTAATATATTTGTATTTATAATGTTGAATTGCAGCATTTATGTTGTGATGCCTCTCTTTATATTTATGATTTAGTAGATAACCTTTGAACCATTGATCCATTTCAGTTATTCAAGGATAGAATACATCATTATAGCAAAAACCAAAACTTCAAATGTAGAATGTGTAGAAATTTACACATAAATGACTTTATAATGTGTCAGCCAAAATAAACCATAACTTTTTAGCTAAAATGAAGGGCCACAATCTTATAGCTGGTATAACTTTTAAGGCTATAATGATGTTTGACTTATATAGCAAGATATGTTTGGAGAGAATAAAGAATCATCTATTTCCAATTTGTGAACAGTCAAGGGACTACTGTTATGAGAAGCACATTGTTAGAGGCTAGATTCCCCCAGAAATAGCTTCAGATGGAGACTAGCATGTCAGATGTTGATTAGAGATCTTGGGATCAATACCTGTGGAAGACAGGAGAGTGAGGGGAGGCCAGATTGTGTAGAGGGAGAAGTCATGCTTCATTGCAGTCTCAATGGACGCCCAGTCATCCCAAAAAGGAGTATTGGAAATGTGAACTGTGACCTCTCACACAGCACAAAGGTCGCTCAAAGCTTTGGCCTGGCTTCTACCTGCACTAGGCGGTGACCCTAAAGGTGTTCCCAGTACCTGCACTGAGTCTTTGCTCAAGAGAATGCAGTGTTGACAGACCACAAAACGCACACCATCCTTACCCAAATTGCCAAACCATTTTCAGCAATTTTCCACTTATCTCCCTTTTTTAACTTTTATTTCCCTGTAGGCCCCCATTCACTTTTTTGTTCCCCTTTTTTTTCACATCCTCTAGCCCATTTTCATTCTCTCCCTGTTCTCCATTTTAAAATCTTAGTTACCTTTTTCTTAGTTGGAACTGAGCTTCATTTATACTGGAGTTAATCTCCTCTAGTGCAGTAGTCTGAATAAAAGCTGTCTTACTACATTTAACGTGTGTCTGGTACTATTTCTCTTTGACACATTTCCATGCCATTTTGAATTGGGGCAAGAAGGCCAGGCCTTTATACAACCCTATTTATTGGCTACTGGCTGTGGGCTGCCCCCAGGACCAGGTATAATATTAAATGAGGCAGTTTTCCTTAGCCACAGCAATTCCAACTCTCCCAGCAGCTAGGGGAATAAGTACTTTGATTCTTACAACTCCTGTAAGAATTCTGTTTTCTGTGTTTAAATTTATGCCAGCACCTTCTTATGTATTCCTGATTCTTCACTCGCTGGGTCAGTCTTTATTCTAATAGTTCAAAAAATAGTTATTTTTCCCCAAATGGAATAAAGAAACCATTCCCAAAATGTGATTTCATACTGATGTAAGATGTTTACATAAACTGTAAAGTATCTTGAAATTCAAGTGACCTAAATATACTCTTGAAAACAGCCAACTGAACTAATTGACTTCTCAAAATTTCTCCTAAACCTCAAATCTATAAAATAAAGAATGGCTGAAGAAAAAAAATCCACAAGTTTTCTTTCCCTGGATGTTTTTTTTACACTTGCAAATTCAAATGGATCCTAAACCATATGTTATATAGTCTTTGTAAGAAGTGTTTGGAATTTTGTTCACAAGGCATTATGTAAAATCTATTGTAGTTTTCTTAACCTCACAGAGCTGTAGTCTTGACTTCAGGTAATGCAATTAGCTTTTGCATACATTAAGAACAACAAACTTGTATGTAACCCACAATACAAAGAAAAATATAAATGATATCTGCACAGAGAGATACAAGCTTTATTTTATAATGATAGCAGCTCATTAGCTCCTAAGTTCAAATGAGTCCAAAATTCAAAGACAGTAGCATACTCCCCATGAGGAATCAGACACTAAAAAAGGCAGAAAATGTAGGTGCACACACATTGAAGCAGGATTCAGAGAATCTAATTTTGAGTCCCAGTTCCACCAGCACCTATTTCTGTGACCTTGAGAAAGCAACTTTATTAGTTTGAATCCATTTCTACATCTGTCCTGCTTACATTATAAGCTTTTGTAAGGATAAAATTGGAAATATAAGTAAACATGCATTGAAAAGACTGTTGCAAAAACTGGTAGTATGCTGCAGCAGAATTAAGACAAGCAATAATAAAAGCCATCTTTTTTTTGAATACCTGCTATGATCCAAGTGCTTTGCATATCATGCCACTTAATCCTTACAAAACCCCTGTGGAGAGCTATCCTGATCCCCACTTGACAGATGAGGAAACTGAGTTTGAGAGAAACTTTGCAACTTGTGCAGAAACTCTGCAACTATAAACCTCAAAGCCCATTGATTTACCCTACTGCACAGGGCCTCAGAAAGCCAGTAGGCAGAGGGAATGGAAGGCTGGGTGGATGAATGATACCGCAAGTTCACTGAGAATATGGGAGGACTGGGGAAAGTGTCATGTAGAACAGCTAGACTAAGACCTCTGCCACCGAAGGAGGAGGGGATAAGGAAGAACTGAACAGATGCTGATACATTTGTAGGTGATATAGGTGTCAGCAAGATTGGGGAACAACCAGGTGGTCTCTATTTCTGCCTGTAATGAGAAGGTAGCTCTTCTCCTGAGAGGAAGGTTGTGATAAGGTCTATGAGGTCATCAGTTGAGGAGAGAAGCCAAGGTTAAAAATTGGATATAGAATTGACTAGAAACATAGTGAGAATTTTCCAGGCTATTCTGAGGACCATTTTCCAGGCTATTCTGAGGACCATGAATTTGTCATATTCCCATTCGCCTAAAAGTATGTGATTTTCCTTGAGCATGCATAGCAGCCTGGGTGTAAATGTTGAGAAGGCAGAAGCTTTGACTGATGCAAAGTTGGGGTTTGCCTTGGGAGAGGCAGAGGGATGAAAGGTAGTCAATGTCCTGGCTGTGTCTTCCATCTTTCTGCTCATAATGGATTCTCATTTTCTAACCAGATTTCTTTCTACTGATCAATGCTATTGAATAAATTCAACTGAGTTTTCTCTTTCTTGGTTTAACACACCTGGGAACAGAAATTATTCATTCTGTTGCTCTGAGATTTGGCTCATATGAGCTCCACACAAGTAATCTCTCTCCTCTGACCAGCAGACATGGTCAGGGTGGGCCATAGCTACCTGGGAGGTCTTAGGACAGGGGCCAGAAATAGGGGTAAAGCTGAAAGCCATCCTTATCCATTGTGCAGATGTGTTCACATTAAGAACGGGATTGTAATAACATGGTTTCAGATTTTGAAATGCAATGTGCAAACAGCTGTGACCTTGTATCATTTTTAAAGTGCTCAGTTCCACTAGCTTTGTGACAAACAATTCTGATTTTTCAAAGAGAAAGAAAGAAAAAGAGCTTGGTCTTAAAAACAACTTCAAATGTAGCTCTGATACAAAGCAAAGATTGATGCATTTATTTTGAATGTAAATGTTTTTCTAAAAACATGCCTTGCACCTCCACAGGCAGATATGCCTCTCATTTCATTCCTCACCTGTGGGTTGCCTACCCCTGCCTCAGCTTTGTGCTCTGACTTCTGATTGGGACTTATTATTATTCTCATCACTGTGGGAGAACTTTGAGGTCTTCTGCTAGAGGCAAAATTATGTAGATGTAGTTGGTACATTTCCTAAAGTGCAGCTGTGTTATGAAACAGATGTTGTATCCTTTTTGCTTATGTTAGTGCATTCTTTCAAAGGACGGGAAGAAAAAAACCCCACAAAGTACAGATCAGCCTATAAAAAACAGAAGCTCTCAACCCCCTCCTGCATTTGCTTCTTCTGCTATCTTGCTTCTATTTTCATTCCTCATAATGCTTATCACCACCTGACTTACTACGTATACACCTGTCTTTGTCTTCTTTCTCTCTCCATCTTCATCTCTCTTCATCTCTGTCTCTATCCCTCTCCAACACCCTAATATGTAACCCATGAGGGAAGGAGCTTTGTTTGGTTCACACCTATATCACAGACATCTAGAGTATCTCCAGCCAGAGGGGGCATTCAATAAATATTTGCTGAATAAACGAATTAATGAATGAACACATTACCAACAGGTCACAAAAAGGATCAACAATCCAATGGAAGCTGAGGATTTAGAGTTTCAAAGAAAACCTAAACACCTAACAGTGGTCTAAAGGTCAGATAAGACAAGTTGAAGTAGCATTATTGCTCTGCCTCACCAGTGAAGGGACAGAGCTTGAGCAACTGTGAATTCTGAGGTCAGCATCGCATGTACTTTAATCCCAGCAGTCATCAGCAGGGGATGCTATAGTCATATGTCCATAAAAGTAAATCAGAGCTTTTTCGGTATTTTCCCCAAAACTGTCTGAAAAGCATTTTCTACTCCAAGCACAGGAAAAAAAAAAAAAAAAAAAATTCCTTATGGGCCAGAAAAAGAAAACCTTAACTACACTTGTAGTTGTTACCAGTGTCTCTCATGGGGAAAGTACTTGATGTGAGGTTCAGGGCTGCTGCTCCATTATGTTGTTTTCAAAACAGATTTATAGTAAGAGCTGCAAAGTAAACAGTTTCTGTGTTAAACCATTAATGCTAATGTTTAGCTTCATTTTATACCCAATAGTGTAAAGTATTTGAATGTCCAGTGTGTAAGGGAAGCACATTATTAAAAATTCATTTTATTGTGTTATAAGCTGCAGAGATGTCATGTATAGTCTCCCAGGTCTGTAGATCTGCCAGTGTTCAGCCGTCTCAGAATTCATCAGCTTTAACCACACTTCCAATATAGAAACGACTTCTGCAATACCTTTACCCTGTTCCTGCTAGAAAATTTACAGAGGCAATTTACCAAAATACTATATATATATATATTCGTTATATTTGTATCTAATATCAATAGCACACTTCTTTATTTTAGAGTTAGTTAGAAAACCTATATACTATGAGAGACCATTGGTTCATTTTGTTCAAAGGAGGAGGAGGTCATTTAGATATTCATTTTTTTCAGAAACTATATAGACATCCTAGTAATTTGGAAGAGTGAGTAAATACAAATGGAGACTGACAGCATGTTAGTTAAGAGCATAAATTATTGGCATCTTATCACCTAGGGTTTAAATATCAGCTCTGCCATTTATTACCTTAGGCAAGATACTTAAGCTAATGGTTTTCTAACTTTGGTGGCATTCAGAAGCATCTGGAGAACTTGGTAAAAATGCAAAGTCCAGGCCTTCCTCTATTTCAAGAAGCCTAGACCTCATATTCTTTAATAGTTCTCGTGGTGATTGTGATACACACCAAAGTTTGAGAACTATTGACTTAAGCACTAAGACTGGGTTTCCTCATCCATAAAATAAAGGAGTTAATAGAAGCACCTGCTGTTGTCATGTTAAATGACTTATCTGTCTGAACCCAGTGCCTAAGGTTGTAAACTCCCAATAAATATTAACTATAATTAGTTCCCAAAGTCCTTATTTTGTAGCCTATCTCTGCTGGTGTGACAGAAATTTACCCTATTAAACTTCGGTGAGGTTGAGATAATATTCCCTTCCACTTACTACCCAAGTGACAAAAAATTCTGTGAAATCCAGCCATCTAAAAATTAAATTGAGAAAGATAGAAAACAGTGAGATTTGTCAATATAAGTATTAGAAAAGATTGGGTTTTCTAAGTTTACTGTAAGAATAAATGTTTGAGTTAACAGTTTTTTTTTTTTTTAAACCCAGCTCTTTAAAGCTGTCATAACAGTAAAGTCTTTGCAGGTGTATGTGTCTTAGGAGACTACTTTAAAATGACTAAACTATAAACAAGGAAAACAAGTTTACACATATTACAGCTTATGCTATAATGCAGAAAAGCTAAGGCGGCAGTCTTATTAAAATCAACGTTTTCTTGCAGATTGAATATATGTTAAAAATTTTTTTAGATCCATCTTACTTTCGGAACATAAATTTGTGTTGAATTACGATTTTTATAAGATGGATAGTCAGATGGGAAACGTTTCCAATCACAAGTGATGAAAAGTTTCATTTAGTCTCTGCCCTTTCCTGCTAATTTTGGACCTTGACTCATCTAAAATCTATCATTTCAGTAAGACAGAGATTATAAGTTTCAAAGAGAAAAATGTCAGAAAGCCACCACACAGACAATGGAAGAAAATCACAGTTATTCTAAAGTAGTAAGTGATAGTCTTTCCCGGCCCAGTCCCCTAAATTTCTTTGCAATTCTCCTGAAACCCGCTGAAGAATTATGTGTATCATTCTCACAGTTTGGATCTGATGTCTTGATATTAAAAATAATCTTATATGACCAACAAATATATCTTGCCCTATTAACATCATCAAGGTTTAGGTTAAATTTCAAATTTTAAACCTAGACATTTGGGGCTTTTTAGTTTTACTGACCCCATCTGACTGGACTCAAATTTTCTTTGTGCTTAAATGATTAAGCAACAAAATTAAAATGTATATTTCTGTCACCTGAACTAGTAATGTCCTAAAAGTCTATTTTCTGTGGTCAAGCAGATGTCATTATAGATAATCAGGAGACATACATTCTCTCTTGGGTGTTTTCATTCAGCTTCGTGACTTTACACTAAAGTATCTCCACCTGGTGGATGTTACACACACACACACACACACACACACACACACACACGTGCATGGACTCGCACACACGCACAAATCACTCTAAACAAAAATATAATATCTGTCTCTGCAACACAGTTGATCCATCATTTGCCTCGATAGGCTAATAGGCTCAAAATGACATAATCATATCTCCTTCTTCACTCCCCCGTGTATATTTCGCTATCAAACCTGATATTATTTTCTCTGTGATAGTTCTGTCTTCTTTTATATTCCTAGTATCATTACCTTAAAACTAATCAGCAATATCTCTCCTAGAATATTGTAAAACATTGCTAATTTCTATAAATTAATTGTCGCTATTTCAAAACATTCAGCTCCGAGATTACAGATTAATTTTCCTAAAACAATACAGTGTCCATGCTTAACAATTTTCAGTATTTCCTCGGTTCCTCTAAAATGAACCCTAAAACTTCTGAAATTTGGCCACAATGTTCCTCTCCAACATTTTCCCATCACTCTTTTCCTATTTTGCTGCATTCATTTTTTTCCCAACCATGTGATAAACATCTTCGAATTATGTTCATAAATATTATTTGACAACTGTTTTAAACTTAAACACAGACAACTTATCAAGCACTATTACTACCATCCTCCTTCACAGATGAGAACCTGAAGATGATGAGCAAGGATAAGTGACTTGCCAGAGATGACACAGGTAGTAAGAAGCACTGAGTTTCCAGCTCTCGGGATTTTCTCCCTCAGTTTCCGCTGTCATGAGTGTCTTTTTTTTTTTTTTTTTTTTTTTTTTTTTGCGGTACGCGGGCCTCTCACTGTTGTGGCCTCTCCCGTTGCGGAGCACAGGCTCCAAACGTGCAGGCTCAGCGGCCATGGCCCATGGGCCCAGCCGCTCCGCGGCATGTGGGATCTTCCCAGACCGGGGCACGAACCTGTGTCCCCTGCATTGGCAGGTGGACTCCCAACCACTGCGCCACCAGGGAAGCCCATGAGTGTCTTTTCTTCTGTATTTCTACCATTGCTTGGAGGTCTGGTTCAAGTCTCAATTCCTCCTTGAACATTTTTCGGACCTAGGAAAACCCTCCTTACAATTGTTAGTTGACCACTCATTTGTATATTATACTCAAAAACTAAGACAACGCTCAAGAACTCTTTGGATCCCCAAACTCTACCCAAAGGCCCTAAGTAAATCCTATCATTGACAAGGATGCGGAAGGCACCTTCCTCATCAGATGGGGTAGATGATTAACATCAAGTAAAAATTACATTGCAAGGCATTAGGTAGATGGCAATAGCTGTATTAATCTGGGTGGGCTGCCATAACAAAATAACAAAAATTGAGTGGCTTAAACATAGGAACTTATTTCCTTAGAATTCCAGAGGCTATATGTCCAATATCAAGGCACCATCAAAGTTGGTTTCTGGGTGGGTCCTCCTTGGTTTATAGACAGCCAGATTCTTGCCATTTCTCACATGGTCTTTTCTCTGCAAAAACACAGAGAAAGAAATCTTTGCTGTCCCTTCTTTATCATATAAGGGCACTAGCCCTATTGGATTAGGCCCCCACTCTTATGACCTCATTTAATCTTAATTACCTCCCTAGGGTCCTTGTCTCCAAATCCTGTCACACTGAGGATTAGGGGTTCAACCTGCAAATTCTGAGGAGGCACTACTCAGGCCATAACTTGGACAGTGTTTCTTATTGCCAAGCATTTTTCTAAGTTCTTTGAATATATTAATTCTTATAATCTTTACAATAACTCTGTGAAGTAAATGCTATTATGATAACCACTTTACACAGAAAAAGATTGAGGCACCATGGGGCTTAGGTGATTTGCTTACAATTACACAGGATTCGAGTCTAAGCAGATTGTCTTGTCCATGTGTGTAATTTGTCATTATGTTATATACAGCATCATGGATCAAAGCTGAGCCTTAGAACAGCTGACGTGAATTCTGGCACATTACCAAATCCAGCAGCAGCATTGCAAGGCACATATATAATAGATTGAGTCACAGTGTATTTGTAAAAGATAAGGCATTGAGCCCCGCTTCAAAACTCCAGGCCAATGAACATGTGACCCTAGATGCAGTAATCAACTTCCTTTGGATTGTAACTTTTTCAACACAAAGATTTTCTCCAGAATCCTCTCCCTGACTTGGAGCTCCTTAGGGGAAGGAGACTGTACTGGTTCATCCTTCTATTCCCCAGAAACCAGCACAGGACGTGGAACAGAAAAGGTGCTTAGTAAAAGTTTTTAAATGGGTAAGCCAAGGCTTTATAGCCTCCATGTAGTTATGCACACAGATCGTAACACTGTTAGTATTATTTTAAAATGAAACATTCACCCTCAAGGGATCAAATGTGCTGATTTAGTGGAAACTTCTCTTGTTTCATTATGAGACTCAGCAAATATTTAGAATACGTCTAAATAAATAAAATTAAAATGGATAAAACATGGGGAAAGCTGTCCTGGGGATATTTTTAAAAGAACATAGTATAGATTTGTATAATAATTATTATAAAGTCAACATATTTGAATCATGAAAATACAGCAGAGTATTTGTCTAGATATACATGGCAAATAAACACTTTTATTCTCTCCCTACAATCCAATACAGCAACAGTGAAAGAAATGTTATGGAAATAAATCCACAGGAATGGGAAGAGAGGAGATAGCAGCTATAGATTTCTTATAAGGCCAGAGAGCAGGTGATGATAATGATGAGGTGGGGGAGGAAGAAGAGGAGAAGTAGAAGAAGAAGACGGGAAAAGAAAAGGATGACCTGCATCCATTGCTAAAGTCAGTAATGGTGAAAAATCAAGAACTAAATCAAGACCTTTAGAGAGGAAGAGAAAATATTGCACTATTAAAAGGAACATTCAGCAAAAATCTCTTGAAAATTAAAACTTTTACTGCAGATTTCAAAAAATCAACAGGAGTTTTGGAAATACAGTTGCTAAGGATTCTCTGAAAATAATACAAAGTATAAAAGATGTATAGTGAAAAAGATAAGAAAACTAGACAACAGCCCAGTTGATCTAATATTTGAGTAATATGAGTTCCAGAAAGAAAGAGATCATAAATAAATGAAAAAAGTAAAGCTTCAAACAAAGAAACACACATGTTCAAACAAGACACACACATGTTCGTGGTGAAGAGTCCTATTAATGCCCACATAATGGATGAAATAATATAACTGCATATTTGCAATTTCAGACCACTCTGGATAGGATGTTCCTAGCAGCTTCCAAAGGTTTAGAGGAAAAACTGGAAAGTACATAAACAAAAGATCAGCAATCAGAATGCCTCATATTTCTCAAAGGACAATGCAAAAGCCAGAAACAATGGACCAATGCCTTCAACGTCATAAAGGATAATAATTCCCAACGCAGAATTCTATGTCTAATCCGATGATCAAGCTGACGTGAGTGGAGAATAAGGGCATCCACCCATTTTAGCATCCATCTTTTCCCAGGATGCCTTTGGAGGATATGTTCCACGTAACAGGGGAGAGTAAACCAAGAAAGGGGAGAGACGTAACTAACAGGAGATCCAACATCAGAAACAAGACAAAGATATGCTCAGGGAATGTTAAAAGGAGCTCCCAGGGGAGCATAAAGTTAACCAGCCCAAACTTGAGCATACAGAAGATACTTAAACATACCTCTAAAAAAGATAAAGTGCATATAATACATGATATATCTGGATACCTAAAGAGCAGAATTAGACAACTGGTAAAGAATTTACGTTAGTGAGAAATATTTAGAAAAGTAAGCAAACAGAAAAAAAAAAAACAAAAAACGACAATAATTCCAGGGACACCAAAAAGTTGAGAAGAGAAAAGAAAAATCATGGTGTTTTATATAGCTCAGCTAAAAACAGTGTTCATATCAACATAAAATTGGAAAACTAAATATTGATATAACCAAAGGTGTTATATAACTTTACCAAGAGAATTGGTTACTGTTTGGTGGAAAGTGATGAAAGGAAGAAAGAAGCAAGGAAGGAAGGAAGGAAGGAAGGAAGGAAGGGAGGGAGGGAGTCCAAAAATAACACCTATTGAGCCAAGAGGGGGGACTACAAGAACGTGATTAGTTGTGGAGGGAATGTCACAGAGTTTGCTAAAGAAGTTTTAAGTGGATGATCTGAAAAGGGAAAAACTATTTTTTAAAAATAAACATTATATAATACTTTGACTCTTAAAGTCATGTGTAAATTTGATAAAAACAAAAACTATAGTAAAAAAAGAAAGAAAAGTATTGAACACAACACAGAATAGATTTAAAAATCATCCATAACCCTAACCACTAAAAGAAACTCCACTGTTATTTTTATATAAATCAAAAAACACAGACTACATTATACATACAGATTTATAACCTGAATTTTATTTTCATTAACTTTATAATTTGACCAATTTCTAAGATACTAGATACTCTTCTACAGCATGGTTTTAATGACTACCTAGTAGTCTCAGTTATATAGTGTATATATATATATATATATATATATATATGTATATATAATTTAAATGTTAGGTTATTTCAATTCAATAACAATTTTTATATCAACAGTTCTACTGAATGAAGGTCCCTAGGCTACCTAATTAAATCAGTCCTCACTGAGTGGAAACAATTCATCATTAGTGTCCAAAACAAAAAAAATAACACTCTTAAATGAGTTTTTTTTTACAAAGAAAAACAAGAATTTACACTAATGGATAATTTCTGTACAGCCGTGAAGAAAAGCAGCCCCTTCCCCTCAGGATGCTCCACAATTACAAGCTTTAAGTACTCTTCAGAGCACTTTTAGTAGAAAACAAGTGTATAATATTGGAGAACTTATGAGATCCTATAAGCAACAGGACCATACTACTGCATGTCTAACATATGAATAGTATGTTAACATTGCGAATAGTATATACTATCCTGTGTGTGTGTATATATATTTATACTTGTATTTATACTTATTTTTGATTTGCTAAATGAACTTACATAAACTAATTCAGATCAAGGGTAATTCTGCAGATTAATTTGACCCAGGATTGTCTTCTGTTGGAATAGAGTATGTAACTAAACTCTGTGATGTCATTTCAGAGATGGGCTCAGGTCCCCACCTGCTACTGGTATTTCATAACCCTCTAAACTGAGTCAAAGCTTTATCATTCTACAGTGGAAGATAAGGCAGCAAATTTAATCATCTCCTGAATGCCATTGGGAGAAATTAATTTTAAGTTGTTGAAGTCAAAGGAGTATTCACTTATATGAGAGATCTTTTCTGATATCTCTGAGTCTTGACCTCCATAAGCTCCCACTACCAAGATGGTGCACAGGTTAGAGAGAAGGTGTGCATTTTTCACCTTTTAAATATTACCTGCCATACTAAGAAACATTCCTCAAAAGAATGTACCTTCGAGATAAATGTCAAGAAGAATAAAAATGCGTACTAATGGTGGAAATGGAATGCATCGAGAATATACTACAAAGCTAGGGGCCATAATTTTTTACCTGAATCAAAACTAAGTATTAATATTTTATGTTTGCAATTAATTTTAGACTAGTATCTTATATTTCCCTTGTGTGATCTATTTTTCCAAATTAACTGCAAATTTTGTTTCAAATATAGTTTTTACTTAGTGAAACATTATTAGTTCTTATGGATTTTAATTGTTGTTTCTTTCTGGTTTTACTTACGCAACTATTTGCAGTAGAATCATTATTGGAGCTATTATATTTTTGTTCTTTGTTTTCCCATGGAGCTTAATTCTAATGAACCAAATCACTTCTGTACTGTACATAATTCAAAATGAATGTGTCATAATATTCTATGATATGAATTACTGTAATTGATTTAGTTTCACATTGTTAAATTTACTGAGTCAGTACTAAATTTATAGAAGCATTATGTCAAATCAAATCATCAGTTATTTTCTCTCCAAACACTTCCTGGAACTTTCTAAAACATATTTTTGTCTTTAATCCTCCTATACAGCTTTACAGCTTTCTTCTCAGGATATGTCACCATCAATCAATTTAAAATGGCAACTTTGAAACAGATGTCAAGGGCGTTTGCTCTATGTCTTAAATGATCATCAACATTCCTGATTAATGGTGTGATTTCCACAAAATGTTTGTAAATGGGACAGATGCTTTTTGGATAAAACCTTCCCTTCTATCAGTTTCAGGTATAGTGACAATAAAGGTTTCATGTCTAAAGGACCTTTCAAAATGAAGTGGATTAAAACCTTGACACCCTATCCTAAATTCCTATTATCAATAAGATAATTTTCTGATTGCATAGGACAGATGACTGCTAGGCAAAAATATCTGTTTTCATTTACTATAGATATTGTTTTATTGAGACATATGTGGAAAAAGTTATGACACAAAATATAAAACTTTGTTATATTGAACTGTTATGTATCATAATGAGTGAGTCCTTCAATCAGATTACAAAAACTGAAAAATAAATCATCATACAGTAATAGTGAAACATTCATGTGAGCCCACAGCTACACTGAACCTCGAAACTGCAAAACAGCTACTGTGAGCATAAATAGCTCACTGAAATCAGTGTATCCAGGAACACTCCCAAAGAACATTATTTTAAAGAAGAAATTAATCTCAAAGGCTGATGAACTTAGCTGTAGATACATGCAGAATTACAGCTATCAGGTCTACCTAACAAGAAAGGAAATTAAAAATCCTTCACTTAGCATCTGTAAGAGAAACATTTTTTAACTTTATTGAGGAATAATTGACAAATATAATTGTATATATTTAAAATGTACAGCATGATTATTTGATATATGAATACATTGTGGAATGATGACCAAGATCAAGGTAATTAACACATCCAATATCCCACATAGTTAACCCACTCCTTTCTTCCTTCCTCCCTTCCTTCCTTCCTTCCTTCCTTTCTTTCTTTTTTCTTTTTTTTTTTTGTGATAATGTTTAAGATCTACCCTCAGCAAATTTCAAGTATGCAAGAGAAACATTTTTTGAATTAAATTGGTTTGAGTAGGAACATTTATTTTCTTACCAGTATGTGCCACAGCTTTATAGCATTAAAACAAGGCTTCCTCTTTTGGTGCAATGGAGTTGCTACTTGAAACTATCTCTCACATTAACTGAAATAAAAAAGCTATGTTACCATAAAATATTATCGCCATTTTTAATCTATTGGAACAAGAGAATAGGCTAATTTAGTTCAGTACCTACATTACCTTTATAACATTCAAATAATTAAATTCATAAAGTACTTCGTATGTGTCTACATTGGCCTAGGAAATGGTTGTACTTAGGAAAGGAAATGTGTTGATCTGCGAAGTATTCCTTCCATCCATATCTTTGTCTTGATATTTTTGTTCTACCAAAGTTTATTTGGTGTGTGTGTGTATGTGTGTGTGTGTGGCCAATACTTGTAAAAAAAATGTTTAAGAATATGTTGAAACTAGAAATCAAATGATGATTATGTGAGTGAACAGTATTCCTCTGGAAATAAAATACTCTAATCACATTTATCCTTGTGAAAAACAAAATAGCTATATATATTTCATCTAGCTAATTAAAAGTTGAAGGCCACACAGACTGACAGTAAAATAATCAGTTAGAAACTTATTTTAAAAGTTACAGCTTTTTTCTTTCTAGATAGACAAGTTTTGCTGAATTAAAGTTTTTAAGGATCTCAAAAACTAAGTAAAATTATATTTTCAAGATCAGCCTACATTTTCTATGCTAAAAGATAATTCATATTTTCAGCTTCATATAGGCATTAGCTTTTCTCTTACCACTCTTAACCATTAAAGTTAACTTTAAGAAATACAAAATAAATATTACATTTAATAGCTGGTAATTTATAATAATTTAATAACATTGTTTTTAGTGCTTTGCTACAATTTAATAATATTACCTTTGATTTAGAAAATATATAAAAGTGGTCTTTTTTTTATTATTTTTGCTTTGTCTTCAAAATAAAACAATACTTATAAGCCAATGTATCTTGAATGGAACACATGTGGACCTCAGCTACAAAGCCAAGGATGGGGCAAAGTCAGACTGCTTCAGAGAACCTCCCAAAAACGCCAGCCAAGCATTGCAAATCTGGTGTAAAAGTGTCCAATTTAAAAAGCAGTCTCTGAGAGCATGAAAAGAGTTCCATAACAAAGGTTCACACACAGGGCAAAACTCCCCTTTCTGAAGGGTTTTAAAATTTGTGGTCCGAAGATGAAGAAAGCCTGGGAATTGTGAGCCCGTGAGGTGCCTGGGTAATGGAGCATGTGTGTAGTCATTGGACAGTCTGATGAATTCTCCTATGCAACTTTCTCATAGACTCAAGACTTTTTAAAAATCGTCTGTATATGCAACACAGAATCCAACACATAGTGTGCCAAATATTTAGTTGAGATTCCGTATATCCAAGCCAGTTTGAATTGGAGTATGTGTAAAGAGGTAGCAAGTGAGGTAGTGACGGTAGGTTCACACTTTAGTTTGGACAATAGCACTTATTCCGCCATAAAATATTGATGGGACACTTACATACCAGGACACAAAGCGCTGGGACTAGGTGAGACACACTCTCTGGCTTCGAGTATTACAGTTTAGTGGAGACAGCTGACAAAGTATTGACACCGCAGGAAATCAGTAACAGACCGAGATACACATGAATAACAATGGGGGGATCTACTTTAGACTGGGTGGTCAGGAGATGTGGCTCCAAGGTGGCAACATTTAAAATGGGTCTCAGTGATGGGAAGAAGTTAGTCATGCAAAGATAAAGGGAAGAACGTTCCAGACGGGAGATGCAGTGCAGTAAGTACTTAGAGGAGTATCAGTAAGGAAATTATAGAGAGGCAGAGGTCAGACCCTGCAGAGCCTAATAGGTCATGATGAAGGGCAGGCATTTCCTTCAGTGCCATAGATACGAAGAAGGAGGAGATATATTGAAATGACTATAGTTCTGTAGATTTGAACTTGAGAAATGTGAGAACTCCCTTTTCACACTGGAGGATGAAGGGAGATCATTAGCTGATACAGAGGGCAGAGAAAGCAGGTGTGGGGGGAGTTTGAGGCAAGAGAAGGTATGAGATAATTATTTTCAATATGAGTAATTAAACCTACTAGAAAAAATTAGTAGTATCATAAGACAAAATTTGGTACCAAATCGAGGTGTGAAGTCACGTAACTGGGAAGAGGAAGAAAAGTCCAGAACAAATGGAGCTAACAAGAGTGAGGTGAACTGCAGGTCTTCACAGGCGCACCAGACTCAGGAAAGTCCTCATTCTCCAGGGAAGAATGAGAAAAGAGCAGAGCAAATTACTAGCAGTGAAACCTCAAATGGTGACAGCATCGAGCCCTGACATGTGAATTATAGATTCCAAATATAGCAAGACAAACATTGCAATCTTCCAGCTAGGGAGGCTCAGGTTTTGCATATATCTCTTACCCTGACTCCAGAACATTGCAGAGCTGAATTTGCACATGGAATGTATTAACAGCTACAGCTGGGAAGGGCTGGAAAAGACAAGAACAAAGTAATGAGGTGATACTTACACTTTAGAGCAGATAATGCAGTTCAACAGAAAAAAGAACAAGATTTGAGACATTTTACGGAATTGAAGAGGCGCCTGCAGCAAGGAAGAACCAAATTCGTCCAGCCTGTCATTAATTTGGGATGGGGAGGAAACTGTCCACTAAAAGGACTTCACAGATTCTTCTCTTCCTTATGTTTTTACTTGTTGATGTTGGTCAAACAATCATCAAATTTCAGCCACTATGTGTAAAATACTGAATTTTTTTAAAGAACACTTAAAATATTGCAAATACATTCTTGTAGCCTAGCAAATATAAATCTGGTAGGCATATGTCAGAGATTGAATAAGTTGAATATAATTGGTATCAAGTTTAGAGGCAAGATATCAACTCTAGCTAGGATACCGGGACATAATTTTCTATAGAAGGTGAGGTATAAGATAAAGCTTGAAGGTTGAGAAGAATTGTAATCAGGGAGGTTGGTGGTAGCTGAGAGAGAAAAAGCATAACATCATTTTAAAGCCTGAGCACGTGCAATAAGAGGAAACAAGAGGGAATATAGATCACTCATTAATACATACACACATATACATAAAACATTTACAGCTATGGATCATATTAAAACATATTATTGCTTTATCTTGATTCAGGTTTATTTAAAACAGATTGCACAACTTCAACTAACTCAAATAGAGTTTAGATTGAAACCTGCGCCCCCAGCTTTACCCCCTGCCCACCACTCATGTGAATCCTGTGATCCAGGTTAGTTTGCTACAACTCCGCTATAGGAGGTTACCTTGAAGAGGCATTTTCCAGATCTGAGGGTGGGCACTGTTTTCATCCTTCCAGATGTCCTCTCGCAATAGCTCCTCTAGAGAACAGAACTTTCTACCGACAAGAATTGAACCACCATAATTCATGGACCATCACAGACAGCTTAAAGAATACTCCCTGACGGACCAATTCCCTCTCTCAAGTTGTCACGTTACATGTACACAACTTGTACTATGAGATAAGGACTTGGTCTCCATTTGAGAGATGAGAAAGTTGAGGTTTAAACAGTTGAAGAACTTGTTTAATATCAAGATGGACCAAAGGTTAACATAACCCTTTTCTCTGCTGCCATTTCACTTTCAATTTAACTCTATAGCTCTGTTAAATGTAAAATGACTGATGTATATATATGTGGCATATATATATATATATATATATACATATATATATATACTAGTTAACATTGCTTATTACAAAAATGACCCCTGAAAAAAAAAAAAAAAAAAAATGACCCCTGATTGGTAAATTGCACTGGACCAGAAGAAACTATAAATGAACTATAAATTCCTTATGGAAATGCCATAGTTTTAGCTTCCCTAGTTTCAGAGACCCTTATAACAACCCCTTGCAGGGATCCTGGATGCTATGCCTATAAAGTTTTTATAAGAGCTAGTCTCTCCTACAGGGCATGAAGCTTCTAAGTAAAGGCTTTTAAATCAGGGCAGCTTCCACATGTGCCCAGTGTGGATCCCATCTCCTTGAACATTAGCTCTCATCTGAGGGAAAGAGACCTCCCTGAGAGCTGTGTGAACTGCTACAGGGACTGCTAACCTAATGCAGGAACTCCTGCTGAGTGGAACAAGGAATGCCCAGCGCTGACCTGCTGGGAGGCTGTGATTTCTCTCCAGAGTAGTCTCAAGCCAAGTGTTTTGGGAATCTGAATGTTTAATTGAGCCTCAAGGACCCCTGGTGTGAAATGCAGACACACGTTTTGTAAATATCAGGTAGGAGGTTCTACTGTGCCCCGAAGTGGAGATTATTTCTCTCCATCTTTTCTTGACTTAAAATGAGTACTCAACAAGGAGATCAGCTCAGTGCTTTGTGACAACCTAGAGGGGTGGGATAGGGAGGGTGGGAGGGAGACGCAAGAAGGAGGAGATATGGGGATATATGTATATGTATAGCTGATTCACTTTGTTATAAATCAGAAACTAACACACCATTGTAAAGTAATTATACTCCAATACAGATGTTAAACAACAACAACAAAAAAAACACCATTTTCAAATTTCCAGTCCAATACTCAGTGGTAGTAGAACCTCAGGCAAAGTTGTTGCTATTACTTAATTTCTAACCCTTACTCTTCACCTATCAAATCAGAACTATGAATAGTACATTGTTAATATTAATATTTGCATTGTTACCTCATGATGATATGAGATTTAAATGAGATAATGCATATAAAACAACTTGGTTCAACACCTGGCACAGAGAAAATGAACTGCAGCTACTTCCACTTTTGAGTGATGGATATAAAGTTTGATGTTAAATACAGAAAAAAAAGGTGAGTGCTCAAACTCTCCAGAGGTTATAACAAAGATCCAGTCATTCTCCCTTGTTAATGGGTAAACTTAAGTGTCAGATTCTTTTTGCAACGTACTCAAATGTCTTTTATTGTTATCTCCAAATTTTTCATGTACACCCACACGGCACATGGAATACTTACTGGGCTTACCAGTTTCCAGGAATGAACCTCTCTAGTTCATGGCATTCCATGATAATTATGCAATCCAAAATCTAATAACAAATGTGACTTACAGGGTGTAAGGACCTGCAAGACAAAAATTAAAAATAAGAGACTTAATTCTCTCTGTTGAAAATAAGGAAGAGTTCTCCTCTCACCTTTTTTAGAGAAATAGTTTTAGAAAACTTGCATTTATAAGTTATTTTTCTGTCTCTTTGAAATACATGTCAAATTTTTAGAAGCAAATAAGCCTCTTGCCTGCTTTATGACCCAGGAATGTCCTTCCCAAGGACCTGGGAGCCATCTCTTGGAACTGTAAACATCAGGGGAGATAACACCTCTATCTCCCAGTTTCTGTGAGAGGAACGAGCCTAACTTCAGTGGGTGCCTTGCTCCCAGTTGCCCACCTGTCATAAAGATATGAGAAGTTTATTTTTCCTTTGTATAAAACCAATTAACTAACACAGATGGTTACCCCAATTACCAGGTAGATTTAGGATAAACAATGTGCAATAAATGGCGCTATTAAGTTCTTTAACTTGGGATCTAATCATTGTTTATCCTGAAAACATGTATGTAACGGGCATCAGTTTGGCTCTATAAAAAGGTGAGATTTCTTTCTGTCTCTGTAGTCGCTTAGTGGATTACCGTGGTACACATCTATTCTCATTTAATTCTTATACAATGATTAAAGCTTTTTCTTTCTCTATTACTTTTGTGGAGAGGTTTTCTGGGCTGAAAGAAGATTTTGTTTTCAGTTGTATCTCCCCAGCAAGCGATATATCATTTTTAATTTTTCCCAACCTACAAATTTTTTGGCTAACTTTTATACGTTAGGAGTTCCTATTTCATTATCCACACATCTAGATATTACTGTCATTTCCACCAAATTTCAAATAGTGACTGATAGTGATATTAATTCAGAAGAGGGAAAACTGAGAGGTAACCATCTTAAAATGTAGTTTTTAATTGAATTGTGCTCTCAGAAATGAGTATTTACTGAACCATAAGGATTTTACACTATAATCCACATGTATAAACAAAGATTATTTTTGAACTGAGAAATAAGTGCAAAGGAAACATTTTTAATATTTTGCTATTTCAAGGACTTCCATGTAGAAGATAGAAGAGGCTTTTCTCATTATAATTCCAGAGGTAGAGTAAATACCAACGTGTGGGACTCTCAGAGCAGGGGAAAGCTGGATTTAGTAGAACAATGTTTTAATAATTGAATCTTTCATCAAGCTTAGCCCCTTCTAATGTCAAGTGCATGCTAGCAATACAATTATTCAACAGTGGGTTGGGCAAATGTCATCTGGAACTCTACATAAGCCCAGTTATGGTGGGAGATTGAAGTCTATGCTACCGAGATCTTTCTAACTCTACCTTCTACTATTTTTGTAAAGAAAGATTTTATCAAAAGAGAACAGCTGCTGATAAAGACCAAGATCTCCTGTAACAAAAACTGCAATCGACCTTTGCCAAAAGCCTTTTATGTGCCAGGCACTTTGCTGAGCATTTTATAACACATTAAGTCATGTAACATGTTTTTTCTTTTTTTTAAACATCTTTATTGGAGTATAGTTGCTTTACAATGTTGTGTTAGTTTCTGCAGTCATTTAATCTTCACTACAAACCTGAGAAATACGTATTATGAGCACCATTTTACAGCGGGGAAAACTGATGCACACACATCTGGTAAATTGTGGCTGCCCATCAGGTGTTTGTGTTTGCTATTATGCCATGCCACCTCTTATCTGAGAAAACTGCATGGACTCCAGAGGCAAAGTGAACAAAATCAAAAGGATTCATTCTGTTACTTTTTATGAGTCATATAACTTGAACTTAATAGAAAACCACAGAAGCATGTGGAATATATTAACTTCTTTCAATATCAATGTATTCCCAAAGGCTTTTAACATTTCCAGAGTTGATAAAATGAATAAACAATTCGGGAGTTTCTAAAATTACAATATAAGGAAAATGAGGGTTTTCTCTTGGAAAGTTTTGCTTCTTAAAAATTTTAAAGGTATATGACAGAATTTTAGTGTTATTGTATAGTAATTCTGTTGTTTAAGATAGTATTAGTGTAGCTTCAAGGCAGCAGTGCTCCAGGATTTTCTGTTAAGCTTCCCTATATAACCTTTACTATCATGCCTCCAGCCATCTGCCCAGCTTTTCTCCTGGTCTCCCTTGCTTTGGGCAACAAAGGAAAAATGTTCATATCAGAGCCTGCTTGGCTCCCACAAGTGTGTATACCCTTTAAATTCTTCTTGGCCCTTGTAAGCCTGCTATTCATGCCTCATCAATTTCTTTGTTCAACTTCAGCTGTTCATTTTTCCAAATTCTACTTAAGGCCATCTCACATCCCCATTACGCTCCAACTCACTGCAGATGTGTCTCCTCTCCTGAGACATTTATCATCTAAGACTTGCAGAAAATCTTTGAGGAGGGTCTTTCTTCTATGTCCTCCCTTTCTGCCCACATCCTATTTTTGTGGGCTTTCTCTGATAATTATCCTCCAGCCAAAGGAGTCTCAATGTAGTCTGAGAGTAGAAAAAAAAATTAAAAAGTGCACTCTGCTCAGGTAGATCCAAACTTTTCTATCTTACATATGAAAATTTAAAGTTAAACATATGAATTTAAATTTAATTTTGCTGCCATCATTTCTTTGATACGATTACCTGTCTCAAAATCAATGGGTGGCATGGCTTACGCTAAGTGGCACAAACATTCTCCTAGTGAGAAAGAGAAAATAAGTGTGATAGGGAAAAGAGAATAAGAGCCCGTCATTTAATAATTCAAAACACTATGTTACAAAGACAATCCAAGTCTCTCTTTTAAAATAATTATTGATCCTCTACCCTTTTCTGCTATCCTCCCATTCCTTTTTCTGATAAACTCAAGGGTCATAGAGAACTATTTCTCTTTCCCTACCACCTCCAATTCATTCAAATACACAGAGCTTATAACTGTAGCATAGAGGTACAACAGGCAGGGGCAGGCCTCCTACTTCTCATTATCCTAAGGTCACAAGGGATACTTGAGTCTAACAGACCTCACTAGCATTCCCCAGCACACCAGATTCTTCTCTGATTCCAGACACAAGGAAAATACACTTGTTCTTACCTAGAGAAATAGGCATAGCCAAGTGACTCATCTCGGTCAAGAAAATGTGAGCTGAAAGACATAGGCATTTAACATTCAACCCCCATTCTCTATACTGGACACCGGTCTTGTAGAATCTTCAAGCCTCATGTTGAGATAACAGTGTCATAAACTGATGGTACTTCCCTCCTCCTGGATCCTCGAGTGATTAAAATGAGTAGAACCTTCTCCCTTTCTGTTTAAGGTTGGCTAATTTTTTATGTATTTCAATTCCTATTTCATTATGGATAGATCTGGAAATTATCGTCTTTACAGCCAACCTACACTGCACGTGTGGCAAGAGTGCGTAATATACTTTCAGTAATTTTAACTCTGGAATCTTTTTGTTATCCTTGGCATGACTAGCCTATCAGCAGGAAACAGATAGGCACCGAGGGCATTTTGAATACTCCAAAGGAAGATTATTTCACATAAAGTATTTTACTAGAATGTGGAATTTTAGTCCCAAGAAATAAGCCAATTTCACCAGTGTGGGGTACAAAATGGATTGTAATAATCAAGTTAATATGACTCCTAGTCCCCTCCTTTCAACTTTGAACATGTTTTACTCTCCCCCCCGAAAAAATTTTTCTCCTCACCTAGTCAGGCAATTCCCCAACTGTTACTAACTACCTATTTAATAAACTCAGATATCCCCACTTCTCCTCTGAGGCTGATAATTGCAAACTTTGTAACTTGAGGCAAGATGGACGATCCAGTAAGATCTCAAGTTTGGGTAGCTTAAACCTAAACAGGAGAGTAATTCTCAGCTCATGACTGTTGTCTTTGCAATGGTAGCTGCAGATAATGGCAAAGTTATATCTAAGGGTCAGTTCTGGGTGACACATCTCTTACAGGGCACCACATACTCATCATTTGTGGCTCAACTAACAGCTACTACTTTTCTCAGTCTCCTTTAATGTTTCCTTCTCTTCTCTAAGACCTGAATGTTGAAAAATCTGAATGTTGAAAATCTCTTCTCTATCCAGTATCATGTCTATAAATGCCAACTCCTATGTAGTTGCATTTCACAGTTAATGTCTCCAGCCTAAGTCACTTTCTTGAATTCCACATTTATCTATGCAACTGCCAATTCAGCATCTCCACTTGGATGTCTAATAGATATCTCAAGACCAACATGTCACAATTGAATAGCTGAACTCCCACACTTACATACTAAAAGCTGCTCTTCCTGTAGCCTCCCTGATCTCAGTAATGGCAACTCTAACCTTTTGCATTCTTGCATTCTTGATACCCTTTCTTTGATCTCATTTTTTTCCAATCCTCTTGTTTATTTCCTAGCATACTATGCAATTCAATTATTCATCATGTATAATGCTTACATTCTGTGTCCACTAAGGGAAAGTAAGACTCATGGAGATTTTTGTTTCATGTTTCTGTTTTGCTGCATAAAAGTTAAAGTATCCCAAGAGTCTAAGTGAGTGACTTTTATATTGAGTATTAATGTATTAGGAGACTTTTAATTTATTTTTTAACTGGCATATAAATTGCCCCTTCTGAAATAGAAAAATAAGAGCTAATTATTTTTTCTTAAAAAAATATATGTACAATTTCAGTGTTTCTTTCCTCTTCCTCCAAAATTGAAATAAGCATCGGTTAACAGCAAGAAATGCACTTCTGAAGAATTTCTAGCCTCTTTATAAGCTATAGTGCTTAAACAATAATCAGAAAAACACTAAAGCAACAAATGGTACAACTGCTACATTTTCAGATAAATCTACCATGTCAGCTTTCCTCATCTCTGACATTAATATTGTTTCTCATATTTCAGTATATTAAAATTGCCATTTTGTAAGATCCAAAATCAGCAAAGATCATATATAGTTTCATATTTGCAATCAGTCTTAAAATATTTTGTTTTTCCTAACTTCATAAAAAAGGCTATTTTTAACAGCTTTACTGAAATATAACTCACATTCTATAAAATTCATCTATTTAAAGTGTACAATTCAGTGGTTTCTATCATATTCACAGAGTTGTGTAATCACCATTATCTAATTTTAGGACATTTTCATCATCCCCCAAAAGAAACTCTATTCCATTAGAAGTCACTCTTCATATCCACCTCCCCACCCAACAGTCCCAAGTGGAATAGGGAAGAACAAATCTGACTCTATATTGGATCTGTTTCTTTTACTTCAAGCTTTGTATTCTATTGCTTTTGCTACAAGTTATTCACTAAAGGGATGTTGCCTGTAGCTTAAAGTATACATACTGGCCCATTTCCAGGAACCCTGCCTCCCATGTCTGAGCAGGAGGCTATAAAGTACCTTTGTTTGGCTCACGGGAAACATCCTGACCAGGCCTGCCTATGAATGGCTGCAAGAAAGAAGAAATTAACACATCCCTTCTGAAATATTTGCAACAACTTACGCTTTTTTCCCTTTCCCTTTTCTCCTCTGACCCTTCTTGTTCTATAAAAGAAGTTAGCATCCAAACCTGGGCAAGATATTTCTTTGGGACACTAGTCCACCATCTACTCTATCTGCTGGCTTCCCAAATAAAGTCACTATTCTTTGCCCCAACACCTTTTCTCTAGATTTATTGGCCTGTCATGCAGCAAGCAGTACAGGCTTGGACTCCGTAACACAGGCAACCACTAATGTACTTTCTGTCTCTATATATTTGCCTAGTCTGGAATATTCATATAAATGGAATTACAAAACACATGGTCTTTTGTGACTGACTTCTATCACTTAGCATAATACTTTCTAGGTTCATCCATGGAGTAGCATGTTTCTGTACATCATTCCTTTTTATTGCTGAATATTTCATTGTATGGATATACCACACATTTTTTATACATTCATCAGTTGATGGACATTTGGGTTGTTTCCACTTTTCGGATGTTAGAAATAATAGACATATGTTTTTATTTCTCTTAGGTATATACCTAGGGACCTACAATGGCTAGGTCATATGGTAACCACAGGCTTGACATTTTGAGGAACCGAAAAACTTGTTTTCTGAAGTGGATGCACCATTTTACATTGAAAAACACTATTTTTACATTGTTAAGATTAGCATTTTGTGTAAAGTTATTGTTTGCTGAAAGGGAAAGTTAAACTAAATTATCTCAAATGCATTTCGTATTAGGTGATTCAGTTACACAGTGCTTTAAAATTCTTAAGCTTTTACTTTTTCTTTTAAATTTACAGAAAAAAATGGAGAGAATACTAAGATAAACACTCCTAAACTCTTCACCTAAAATAACCTATTGTTAACATTTTGTCACATTTGCTACTTCCCTACACACAGGCACATGTGCATACACACATCTTCCTGAACAATTTGAAAGTAATTTGCAAACCTCATGGCATTCCATATCTAAATATAATATATATCCAGAAAACAAGGACATTTTTCTGCAGAACCACATCACTATCACACCCAAGAATGTAAGAATTATTAAAACATAAAATAATACTACATATTTTTCATAAAATAATTATAACAAAAGAAGATAATATTGTTTATCTCAGAGGCTCCTTCAGAACTTATCTCTCTAGGTTGACAACAGGAAAAGAAAAGAGTCAATAAGGGACAGGAAGCGACCTTCTAAAACTGAGCAGGACAGAGTGGGCCCTCCCAGGTAAGAAGGACTTTCTGTGTCCACCATTTCTTGTTTACAGAAAAAAGGTTTCATCCTCCTAGACTTTCCCTGAGTTCCAAAGGGCAGAACCAAACAGTTACTAATTAGGGAAGTGCAGAAAGAAACAATAGTGCAACAATGGAGGCCTGGCCCTGATTCCTCCTGAGATGTACATAACAATCCAATACATATCTCTGAGTTCTACAGGAACTAAGGCCCCCATCCAGGTGGAGGATGGTAACTTCAGCCTGAGCACAGGCACATGGACCCCAGACTGGCTGCAGCCAGAGGCTGATGATTGAGATTCCTGGAGCACCACCCTGTTACCTCACCACCAACCAATAAGAGGAGGGTTACACACCCTGAAGCCCTCCCTGCAAACTTCGCCTATTAAAAACTGCTTCCCTGAAACCCAACAGGGAGTTTGGGCTTTTTAAGCATGAGCTGCCCCGGATTCCTTGTCTGGAGCCTTACAATAAACACTGCATTTTCCTTCACTACAACCCAGTGTCAGTAGATTGGCTTTACTGCGTGTAGGCGAGCATACCCAAGTTTGATTTGGTAACACTTCTATTTTACCTGTATTATTTTTTCCTAAAGAAAATAAATATATATATATAGCAAAATGCTAACATTTGTTAATATGAACTGTACATATATATGTATTTTTCTTATATTTAATAGTAAACGTTGAAATGTTTCCTTAATTAAAAAAAAAAAAAAGAGTCTGAGTAATTGAAGTTAACATTGCCCTGGATGAAAAAATTTGTAACGACGGTAATATGAAATTACTATTGTTTTGTAAATGAAAAATGGTTTACTATTAGAATTTGATATGGTTCAACCTACTATACTTATATTATACTGGTCTAATATAATTTTTATATATATATATATGTATATATAACATATTTATAAAACCATTACAAGGGATACTTATTGAGATATGAAGCAATATCTGTTGGTTTGATTTTCATGACTACATACATAGATAGAACTCTTGAAGACCAGACTATAATACAAAAGCAAATGCTGAGCAGCACACTTGCCAGGCCTCCTGGAGGAGATCCTTTGGAGTAAACACTACAGAGACAGGATTAACTGTAGGTACCTGGGCCCCTCACAGTCCCACACACACTAGTGCAGCTCACAGCAATGTAACAGCACTGAATGGCAGACTCTGGAAGAGGGACTCTGATCCTGGGCTGTGGGGTTTTTGAACTTTATGATGAAGAAAATTTCAACACTTCCACCATGTGATCAGAGGCCATAATACAACAGCACTACAATGTCGCTCCATCTCTACCCGACCAGTTCAGCATACGTGCTCAGGTGAGTACCACTGTGATCCAGGACAGATTCCAAGCCTTCTGGTCGACGTGACTGTTCCATGCACGTGGCTGTAGCTAGTTTCTATGGAGTTTTGTAGGAGGTCAACTTCTTTCTGGGGCACCAACCTGTAGAGATATTATCTTCAATAAATTAATCCTTTCCACACAAATGCCAAAGAAATTCATTATTTTCCTTTGTAAAACATTAATCTAGAAAAGGGGTACATTCCTTAAATGATAGAAATAAATATAGAAAGCTGGTGTGGTAGACTCTACTATATTAAGAACTATATGAAATATATGGATATGTAAGAGGTTATGAAATATAATGGAAAAAGCATTGGATAGGTCTGGAGATACAGATTACAGTCCTTATATTTTCGCTGTTTACTTCAGTGACTGATCTCCAGCAACCCACGAAAATTTTTGGACCTCCTAATTTTTATTTAAAAATTAATTTAAAAATAAATATCAAAAATTTATCTGGAATTAGAATGACTGTTGAAAAACTCTTTGGCTAATGTCTGTTTCTTAGAGTTCTGAATCTTAAATGGCCAATTAATTAATTTAGATTCTGGCAAGAGGAGAGTTTTACTTTGAGGTTTTCTGATTTGGAGCCAAGAATCTTGCTATTTAAAACTATTTAAAAAGAATTTCAGACATTTTATTTTGTTTTGTTAAGTAACTAACCCTTTCGACTTGCCCCTGGTATGGTATACACTAGATACTGTAGGTTTTTCATGGCCAATAGGGAAAAGGGTGTCCTTTAAATATTTCTACTTCTGGATCTCATTCTGATTTTCATTGTTATTAATTTTTATATTTTACTCTATAATAGTCCTTATTAAGAAACATATATATATATTTGCTTTTTTTCTTTATTAACCAATACTTCTCAACTAGATTTTCAATGGTTAATCAGAGTTTTATCTCCTCTTTTAAATTTTATAACTTGGTGATATTAAAAACTGGAAAAGAACTGCCATGAATCTAGAAGAATTGAGGGGGAACCCTCAGAATATTATGGATGAGGCCTGCTCTTAATTTAGCATTTTCACTAATTTCATTCCTGACTCATTCTATTCCCCAAACTTATCATTCCACTAATATTTTATGGTAAAACTAGAAAAAGGGATAAAAAGAAGAGTATGAAAATGGCTAACATTTTATGGGACTTTACATTTAACATCTCTACATACAATCTCATTTCAACTTCTTAGCTTCTGTGGTATGAAAAATGGAACTCGAGAAAGTCATGAGGTTTGCCCCAGAGCTCATAGCTAATATGTTATAGAGTTAAACTGGAATTCTGATCCTTAGATTCTGGCTTTTGTGACCAGACAGCATTAGCTCTTTCAATAGATAATAGGATTGTTTTCCATGTCACTGACTCTTTCCACACTGCCTAAAGTCCTATTCTGGAAATAAAGTAGCAAAGACTGTGTATATGAGTGCTCTCCTTTGATGTAAATGTATAAGAGCAGCCACCCTGAGGTTCCCTGGGGCCTCTAGGCTTCTGGAGGCTCACCTGCCCTTTAACAGCCCATTAGTAGTACACCAAGCCACACACCGTGTTGTTACAGGAAGTCTAGGCCCCTCCTCAAAATATTCTCTGGGTCCCTCAGGAGTCCCTGTGGAACCTAGGAAAATGCATGACACCTACTAAATTCTTGCCAAATGTTAATATTATCATTATTGCCCATCTTACTCCACCTTTCTCTGTATATCACCTCTGCCCTTCACATACCATTTCATGTGCCACCCTCCTACCCAGTTCACTCTGCTCCAGACTGCTAACTGATGCCCTTCCCTTTTATTCCTCAGCACACACCTAACAAAAAGCTAAGTGTTCAATAAATGCTATTAAGGTTTTCCTATAATGGAATTATGGGGCAGGGAAGGAAATTGAAACCTGAATTTTTTTTTCAAGTTATTGAAACTAGCATTTCCAACTAGCATTTCCTCCTCTGCCTGTTTTTCTGCTTGGCCATGTCCTCTCTTAGGCCTTGTGCTGGGTTATTGATATTTTCCCATCTATCTCAAGTAGCACCTGCTGTCTGCTGCTCTCTGTCTCTCAGACTCCAGACTTCAAATCTCAGCCTCTGGCCTCAACTAGAAGAAGCCAAAAATAATTTCACATCATAAATATCTCTTCATTCAGGGAAGACAATCCTTTCACATTTTGGTGCAAAGCAGGTTATGCTTGACTGTCACAAATGTTGCTTTTCTTGAATACATATTGTTTTACTTTTGTGTAGCCAAGTAAACTGTTGGTGGTTTCTAAAAGCAGAAAGCTGTGAACCTCAAATGCAAATGCAATCAGCTAATTCTAGCTGCAGAAATATTAATAGAAGTTTATTTTCACTTTCTTCCTCTTCTTTTTTAAGCAATAAAAATCACAGATCCATTTTGCAGACAGGACTTAGTCACTCAAATCTCCACCCCTACCTCCAAAGTTCCTGTAAACAGACTGCTTTTCCCAAGATCAGAAGTAGCTCAGTCTGGACACCAAAACACAGTGGCAGTGGATAATATTGCTAACTCTTCCAGATCCAAAGCCAGGGTTCTGGCTTCCCCCAATTATAATTACTCTTTAGGCAAAACTTAAAAGAAGAAAGCAAGAATTAGGATATATGAGTGAGTTTTCCTTCAGAATGTGGGCTAGGCATAATTTGCAAATGAGATTTCTATACTAGTCTGATTATTTACAGGTGAGGAAAGGTGGAATCATAATGTCTTTCTGTTTTTATTTGCTCATTTGATTGTCTTAATGATATATTCTTTAAACTAAAATGACTTTTTTATTCTTATAAATTAAAGGCACTTATTCAACCTGCTCTCTTCCCACATCTGCTCTTTTAAAGCTTCGACTAGCATCGAAGGAGGCTGGGATATTTAAGGAAATTGAAAAAAGTTAAAAACTTATTTCATCCGAGGAGATGAAGATGGTTAAGTAAAATGATATGAGCCCCACAGATGTAGGACTTTGTAAGCTTATCCTTGAATTCAAGGCTTTATTCCGAATAATAGAATGAAAGACTTCCAGGTGACCTTTGAGACAATCTCAGATGACCCTATGTTGTGCAAATAATGAGGCAAATAAGACCTCCTCTAAGGAAAAGTAGTGGAATCTAGTTTGGAACATAGGTCTCTTCTGCGCGAGCACAAAAACCAGGGTTCCATACAATTCACCTACCTATCACATCAGTTAAGATGCTCTATTTCTTATATCTTCTTTTATATAGATGACTTCTTATAAAGTAAGTCCGTATTTCCAGTGGTTTCCCCCTTCAAACGTATGGTTAGACAAATTCAAACAATAAAAGAGAAAAAGAAACTTTTGAGAGGGGACTGTTAATAGTGGATAAATAATTTGTTCAAAAATGCGCCCTCACTTCTCTTTGTATAGTTGGGCATTATCGTTGGATGTTGTGAAGTTCATCTGTCTCTTCCTCTGTGAAGTTCTCTCCTCTCCCCCAAAAGAAGAGGAAAGTGTTTTTGCTTCAAAAGAGGAAAGAACACCTGTCCCACCCTGCACCCTCAGCCCTGGCTGCCCATGAACAAGGGCGAATATATCATTAAACGAGGCATCGAGTATCAAACAAACTTGTTTTCTATCTCATCTCAAACCTATTAGGAATCTAAAATTCTGCTCTCTCAATTATAACAACACAGGATTGAATTTCATAAAGTTCTATGTGTAATATTAAGAGGCAATTCACTCAGGTGATAGCAGTTATATTTGCGTATGCCTGGTACCATTCAATTCACTTTTCATTAAATGTGTGTTAACCTAAAACTGCCCTAGACTATAAAAGTGTAAGAGGATTGTGATAACACACCATTAAAGTGACAGTAAATCAGCAGAAACATAACATCAGATTTTCTAGTTCAGTTGCTTTGCCGACTGTAAATATAGACCATTCCTCCATGAAGTTATAGATATTTTCAATGAGCACAACTGAAAATACAAGTTGTGTCTTAAAGCCTGCTCTTAAAACCAGGAAAATAAAAGTAAATTTAGATGTGGAGTTGACCATATTTTCATTATGAAAATTAAAGCTGGGAAAAATATCTAATTACAGTATCTAATTTGCAGCAATATGATTTCCTACTGAAATACACTAAACTGTATCCATGAGATGCAAGTGGAGCCATTTATTGACACAGACCTCCCCCTAAAGTTACTCAGGCTCGTTCACTATTCCAACTGTTGCGGTATTGCTGTGGTTGTAAAATACAAAAAAGGAAAAACCATGTAATTACCATAATTGTATATCTATGATGGAATTTCTACTCCAGAACTTTGTCAAGAAGCAACACTGACACTTTTTAAAGACCTAGGTATTTGTTCTTTCCTGACTTATGTTATTTTGGTTCTTCTAGAAATTTTATTAAACCAGTTATAGGAATGTTATTTAATGAAAAAAGGAAAAGTACTCGTCACCTTAATATGACCTCTGCTTTCACTTTAATAGATTTCCTTTTCATGTATGTCTCAAATCTGCACAACATTTTAACCTGTGTGTAGTTCTTGCAGAATTTCAATGCCATTCCATATTCAGCCTCCTGGTAGGAAACCTCAAGCTAAAGAGAATGACTGGGAAATAATTCCTGTGGTTTTCCAAAGGTATCCTGGAGGTGAATGGAGATTCTCTGGTGTTGTGGAAAGGTAAACAATAAAGGAAACATTTATAGTAAGAGAGTCCAAAATTCATTTGTGGGTGAATTCCATCAACTATGGGTGTTGGCTCTAATGATAACAACAAAGCATTTGTGCAGCTCCCTAGAACTTAGAAAGTGGTCCTGTAGACACGTTTTCAGTTGAGTAATATGAAATTCTAATAATGTACCAACTGTCATTGATGTAATCTGCCAATAGGAAACCAAGTCTCCTGTCTTCAAATTATTTACCCCTAGGAATAGAGTGGGGAATTAGCAGCACCCAGCTAGAAGTGGTGTCTTCTCCTGCTTCTCTCCACAATACTGTTCCCCAGGAGTCCACAGTGTAGACAACAGACATTCTTATCCACCTATGGGTTTCTGATTCATGATGGCAGAAAAAGAATTTGGAATTAAATAATTTAATTCTAATATTTTTCTGCTCCCTCCTTCCCTCCTCCCAAAGACACACACACACACACACACACACACACACATATTTTCTGGTGTACTTAAGTACTATGGATATGTTTCACTCCCTAATATTTGACTAGTAAAGAGAGTCCTGGAGTCTCTGATAGTATCTCTGGCTTCTAATGGCTACCTTTAAATCTACCTCTGCAATCTTCTCCCCCAGAAACTGGCATCTAAAAAGTGCATTTTAGAAAAGCAATATATGTACTATCACAAGTTTACTGGGGAAAAAATTGTACCACTGAATTCCATCAAATGTGCAGTCCAAATCCAATACTGAGCTGCCCCACTGTAAGAATTTTTGCACTTTTCTTGATTAAAAGAAAGCATGGAATGAAAAATCAAGTATACAGTGATATAGTAATATAACACATCAATGACTTTCTATAAAATATTTTCAGTCTTATAATCAATGAATAGACATAGAATGATAACTATTTTTCATGTAATAACTGACCCAATCACACGTTATACGCTTACATAAAGTTTTGATATTTTAGTCTCAGAAATCAAGCTTTGAGACAACGCCAAAGTAGTAGACAATTTTTTTAAGTGAAAAGGTGATAGCAGCTGAATTTAGTAAGTTTTCTTCTGGAAGGTAGGATTGTCTGAAGGCTGAAAAATATATGAGAAACAGCTATAAACTTCTATTAAATTTGACTTGCTCTGGCTCCCCAGAATCGCAGGTTTAGAATCCCTTCTCTTCTGATAAGTAGCTGTGTGGCCCTAGGCAAATTACTCTCTCTGTTGTGGTATCCTTATCTGTAAATGAGAAATCCCTCCTCAACAACCTACCTCATTGCAATGGTAGAAAACGAAAAGGAAATATTTATGTTGAAATATTGAGATAGTATTAGACTCATTCCATTTTCTATTTTGTTAACTTTAAAATGATATATTAATTGTCAATTTTAACACAGCACTCTACTTATTATGAAATGCTTTAAGTAGTCCCATATCAGAATTTGTATCTTTAATATAAGTCACTGAATAACATGACATCTAAGGTATTTAATATAAAGATTTAAAATTTGGAAATATGTTTAAGGGAATAGTATAAGTGGTGGACTCACTACTCCTTCTACCAAAAACACTTCCCTACTTCCCTAGAGAAATCAACATTTTCAAGTATCTTTGTTCACATTATTGATCATTTACCTAGAATGTTTTCCCTCTTCTTTTCCTCCAAATACATCTCAGCTTATCCTTAAAGGCCCAGCCCTCAGTCCTCTCTTTCTTTGAATTCTAACCACATATATGTTTGTAACCACACCACTGAAACCTCTTTTCTTGTGCACAGATTCGTTGCTGTATGTTAAATGCGTCTCCCCCTTCCAGGTGTACTGAGCAGTGATGTTTCGTACTGTGCATGGTGTTAGCACTCTGGTGTTGGAGTTATGTAGACACTAATCAGAATTGGTGCTTATACTCGTCATTTTATGGCTTGGAGCAAGTTATCCAACTAGTCTTATTTTCCTTATCTTTAAAATGTCAAATTTTTATTTTGAGTATTTAAAAGTATAGAATGCTTTTGGATAATCCCTGCATATAATGAGCTTTCAACAAATGATAGCTGTTATGGTTATTATTATTAATATTATTTACTTCCTCTTCCATAATAGCTAACACGGCACTCACCACATCATTTGTGATCCATAAATACCTGTTGTGTAAATAATCCCTTTATAACTGCAGCATTGAGATCAACAGTAATGGACACATTTTAAGTTCTTTGTGTTATATCATATTTTTATTCCACACATTTATGTTTGGCACTGATGATTTGGTTCACTGCATATTCAAAAACATGGAATTTCATCCTACTATTAAGGAAATATCTCTGTATTCCAAAACACTAATCACTTTTATGGATGTTGGCATTTTGACATAGTCAAGTGTCTCAAATAACAACCTAATGAAGCCAGAAAAGAAGAAAGAACTAAAATACACATCAAGGTCCAGAGATAAAACTAATAAATAACTTCTATGAATGTGTATATTCAGAGAGGCTCTGAACATACATTTTTCCAAGTGCCAAAAGCCAGAGGTTATAATGCTCTGTTTAACCTGGAATATCAACATCCTGTAATGACCGGCTGAGATCAAGAGTAAACTGGAAACATTATCAAAATATCATATTTTAGTTCAACTAGCTTACCAAAAGTTTTAGTGGTTAAATTTTTAAAGCTTCACAGTTGTGGTACAGGAACAATAATTTCTCCTCGCCGTCAGCTCCCGGGTTGCTGCTGCAGTCAATATACTGCACTTTCACAGCAGAAAACAGATGTTCACTGTCAAATGAAATCAGCGAAGAAGCAAGAGAGTTAAGAGTAACTGTTATTTCCTAACACTCCATTATTATTATTTTTTGGTTCTCTGTATAATCTTTTTTAAAAAGTCCTATTAAATATGATTTATCATTGATATGGTTTTTATGTTTTTCCTTCTCATGAAATGTTGAGTGGTAGAGTTGGCATTCTACTTTTACTTCATCAGCACAATAAACCAGAAATTACAAAACAAATTCTTTGCTAGAAAGTCTTGGGCTAAATGGAATTAAATATCTAAGAATCATGTAGTGTTCTTGTTTTGTTTAATGTATAAATATTGAATTTTAACCACATATACTGTGGCTAAAACATCTGCAAACATCGACATTGGTATTATAATGTAGATTAATACCTCTTATTTTGCAGTATGTTATTTAGAGTTTTATAAGCATTAGTTGGTTTAAAATATATATATTCTTCCAAACATTATCTAGCTAAGTTATCTATGCCCTCTCTTTTAACATTCCTATTGCCAATCTATCTCTTGATAAATTTAAACATTTGAATGTTCTCAATAAATGGTTACATATGTGGAATTAACAGTTTCAGAATAATTAATTAGTGCTGCATTTGACGGTTACAATAAATACTTCATACTCCCCCAGAAAAATTGAATTTTATCGTATAAAGCACATAAAGATTTAACAGAAGTTTCAACAAAAATCCTGACCTATATTTGAAATGGATATTCAGATAATCTGATATTAAATGACAAACCCCAAAGATGGGCTTTATATGCACTGTTGACATTGTCATGATGCTTATCTATGATGATAACCAATACGATCATATGATCACTGATTTTGCAAAGTTCAGGGCTTTCATAAATGACACTTAAGTGGGTCTTTGAACTTCCAAAACTCAACGATGAAACCCAATAGCAGATTTTGGCTGAATACTGAGACCAAAGCTTTATATTCGTGTATCCTTATTAAACTTTTCTAAATACACATAGATGAACAAATATCTTTATAATGAAATAGGTGCATATTACTGAAATATAAAGTACACCACATATACCACTTTATGTCCTTTTCCACTTACCATCTTATATTTAACAGTTTATTATATATATAAAAAAAACTACTTTCGTACTTGTGCAACATCCCAATATCTGGCTATATCATATTTTCATAACCATTTCTTTATCGCTGGGCTTTCTGGATTTAAATTTTGAAATTTAAAACTTTCTATTATGTAGCACATACTACTTTAACACTTAGAAAGACAAAAATCTTTTAAAAATTATATTAACACAAAATCCATCAAATATTTATTAAAGGACAAAATTGTACAGCTAAAGGTTGAAGCATTAATTAAAATAAATTATCAAAAAAATGCCAAAATATTTTTATATGTAAAAAACATACAGTGTGTTAAATGAGAAGAATGTAAATCAGAATTTCAATCAGTGTCCTTGAAATCATTTGTGATGGAGGAAAGAAAGGAAGACAGGAAGAAGAGAGGGATGAAGGTAGGGGAAAAAATACTGTCCCTCATTGTCAGATTTAGCATTGAGCAGAATTTCAATAAACTTTGCTGCATTGATAAACGTAAAATATATATGTCATCTATTCTAGATTCTTATTACTTTCAAACTGGTGTGAATAAAAATTTGAAATTTTCTTCCAATTTTCAATTTAAAACTTAACTTTACTTATTTTTTACTTGTCTATGCTTAGGACTCCTTCAGAACTTCATGTTTTCAAATACAAGACATGTTATTATTGAAATGTGTGAGTATACATATACCAGTATATGTAAATGTGTAACAGACGATCGTGTCCTAGATGGCTGTACATGCGTGTATATATATGCATACGCAGTCTAACAATGTTAATTTTTTTCTTTAATTTTGAATAATCTTTAGATTATAAGCATAAGAAATACTCAAAATGCCTCTTTCTAAGAATTTATATCCATGTATATTTATGTGTGTGTGTGTGTATATATATATATATATAAAATGAGATTTGGGACCTTTAATTCATTGTTATCAAATAACTCTGTTCCAAAGTAACTGTCCCTTTGCAGCCAGTTAAGCCTACTGTGCTCTCTTCTCCCATGGGGGCCTGGTGTGCAATGGCTGCAAACAGTGGCCTCCTCGGTAGTGTATGCAGCCGGTTGCCTGTACCGCTTGCCCCAAGGGAACTTGGAGACAGCTTTTTCCAGTGGACATTCATGACTGGCATGCTGTCCCCAGTCTAGGCTCCACGCAGGTATGTGTGGTGCCTTTGGAAAGCCCCAGGGCACAGTGGCCAGGGTCCACGTTGCCCAAGTCATCATGTCCATCCATACCAAGCTGCAGAACAAGGAGCATGTGATTAAGGCCCTCCACAGGGCCAAGTTTCAGTTCCCTGGCCACCGGAAGATCCACCTCTCCAAGAAGTGGGGATTTACCAAGTTTAATGCAGATGAATTTGAAAACATGGTGGCAGAAAAGTGGCTCATCACGGATGGCTGTGGGGTCAAATACATCCCTACTCGTGGCCCCTGGACACATGGCGGACCCTGCACTCATGAGAGCTTTGGCACTGCCCCCTCCTTACTCATGCCCACCCATAAATCCTACTTTCCTGTCAAAAAAAAAAAAAAGTGATTGTCCCATTTTGCCCTAGTGTTCTTTATTGATGATGTCACTGCTCCTTTATTGGTGGCTGAGTTTATCAGCATAGGCAATAAAGGAATGGAATGCTAAAGCTAGCTTATTAAATGCCTGTTTAACTTTAGTAAAAGGATACTTTAGCCACCTGAGTCTGGTTTCAAACAATATTGGTGCACTCAAGCTGTGCCCCTCCCCATTCCACTTCAGCCCAGGATCTTATAAGTGCCACTGCTATTTACAGGGGCATTGTGATTGTTAACTGTTGGGAGACAGAAGAGGGAGAAGCATGAGGGCAGTAGGGACCTCTCTGACCAGCCCCTTGGAGTAGGTTTTAGTCACTAGAGAAAAGGACGAGAAGCCAGTCGGACTGATTTGTGAGACAAGTTGAGGCAGGTCAGTGTGAGAGCCAAGAGAGATGGAATGGTTCTGTGGGAGCTGTGAGCCCTCTGTAAGACATAGGGCACAAGCAGAGCTGACTGGGGCTCACAGCTTGGTGGAAAGGAGCATTTTCTTAGTCCCTGCATGGAATCCAGACTACTGCAGCAAACCAAGCTGTAGACCCCATACCACTGGCTCAGGCACTGACATTCTCACGGCGAGCACCTCTTACTAATGAAAACGTGGGGGGCAGACGTGCACAAGAAGAAAAGGAGAGGGAGAAGAACATGGTAGCAGCATATGAAAACAGCAGGGATCCTTCGCTTTGAGAGTATCAAATGAGGGTGTGTATGCGTCTGCGTGTGTGTCCCAGGAATAAGTAGAGGACATTTTGGGAAAATCCAAATATTCCTATTTGGATTTCAGGACCATTTGTAAACTTGGCTTAACAAAAATATATGTATATTTAGTGGCTGTTGCTAGACGACATTAGGGATGTTCTGCAGTCATGGGGCCAATATTTGTTGAACTCTGCTTTCTATTGAGGATCACTAGTGCTTTACTCCTTAGTCTTTTTTCTTTCTTTCCTGTTTTCATTACTTAAGGAATGCTGAATCTCTCATCAATCTTAATCTAGGATATTCTGCTTACTAGGAAAGAGCATGGCATTTCTGGCATAGGTAAATAATTTCATATGATACGTGCTTTCCCAATAAAATGCACAGCTATGAAAAATAAAATCGACAATGAATTATTCTGATTTTCTCTAAAGAACCACTTAGCACATATTAGAGTCAACAATGAAGTAAGACTACCATGATCAAGAAAAGGATAAAAGAGTAATGGGGGAAAGCATAGTAGATGAGGTACTTCAGCAGCAAGGATTCAAGAGTTAGGATGGAATTTGAGGCAAAACCCAAAAAGCTTGGATTTCTGCTTCAATATCATGAGTAACAGGGAGCTGAGTTATACCACCCTTTCCCAAATACAACTAGACTCTTGATAAGATGCATTCTTAGAGGCATCTCTAGTTTCACTGGAGGTGGAAGGGATTTCCAGGGATTATCGCACCAATTGAGGATAAACAGGACAACTAACTAGAACTGAGCCTGGAAGCGCAGGGAACCTGGGCTCCTAATATTGTTGGCCAAAGTGTATTTCTGAGCTACGCAGGAATATGGTCAGGATTCTGGAAGCTGGTCCCCAAAATGCGGGAGCCAGGATTTTAGTAGTGGGAAGTTAGCATGACAGCCCACGTGAAGAAGAGTCAATGTGATGGGAAGCCAGGATAGATCTATGGACAATGGTGAGGAATAAGTTTGCATGAAAACTGAATTCCAAACCAACACCTGGACCTTTGGATCAGCAGTGACAAAGAGAGTTGATTCTGAGACTCCCAATCTAATGCAAAAGCCCCCAAAGAGGCCTGTGAAATAGGAGATAGGAATGTTCCCCAATAACATAAACAATGACAAAAGTGGGGCCAAATGCCCTTTGTAGGAAAGTATACCTAATTAGGACCTCAGGACTCCCACAGATTAATATGACATCACATCAACATATGAAACAACAGATTTAGAAAACTAAGGGCTAAAGACATTAACACTCTCAGCATTTCTTTGTATAAAATATTTAAAGACATAAAAATAAAATTGCAAAGATCAACACACTCAAGAAAATTTTCACAAATAAGAGTACAAACTTGGGGCTTCCCTGGTGGTGCAGTGGTTGAGAGTCCGCCTGCCGATGCAGGGGACAAGGGTTCGTGCCCGGGTCCGGGAGGATCCCACATGCCGCAGAGCGGCTGGGCCCGTGAGCCATGGCCGCTGAGCCTGCGCGTCTGGAGCCTGTGCTCCACATCGGGAGAGGCCACAACTGTGAGGCCCGCGTACCGCCCCCCCCCAAAAAAAATAGAATACAAACTTAAAAACAATTGGCTTCTAGAAATAAAAATATATGCAATCATGGACGTTAAAAATCTCAAAAGATAGGCTGAGTGTATATCAGAGTAGACACATTTGAAAAGAGGGGTAATGAACTGCAAGGTATACCTCCTTATGTCACAAGAGGAAAAATTCATTCTCACTGGTAGAAATGTAGATTGTTCCAGCCATTTTGAAAAAGCAACATGGCGACATCTCTTAAAATTTCAAGACAGACAAGCTGAGTTTTGAGAAAATAATTTTTAAAAATAAAGGCACCTACCTGTAAGCATATAAGTAATGAAGGGAGATGGATAGTTGATTTTTATTAATGGGTTATTTATTCTTCTTTTTACCACTGACTTCTATGCTGTTATAATTTGGAAAATTGCAAGCTAAGAATATTATTAGAGAAAAAGAAGAATAATAAAAATACCTGATATTTATATAATATTTATTATATGCTAGCCACTATAAACACCTTTTATATATATAAAGTCATCTTTTCAACAATGTTATAAGGTAAGTACTAATATTACTTTGAAATATGGGTTGCTCTAGAACACATGACGATAATAGAGTTTGAACATAGGCAGAGAGTCTTATTCTAAAATTTTCACTTTTACCCACTCATAATCTATACACTTTTAAATACAAGCAAAATATAGGAAAAAGAGTCCTTTACAACCCTCAAAACAGATTGAAAGAAGCCTGGAATGGTAGTTAACACGTTTGTATATAAATAGCTTGTGAGATATAAAACTCCAACAGGCAGGAGAATTTGAAGACCAACATCTGTGTTACAAATATGAAAAGTCAAAGAGGCTTTCCAGAATGAATTTTCAGTTCCCAAAGTGCAGCACATCCTTGTCAAAAAGACAAAAACAAGAATTAATAACTCAGTACAAATCCCTGGAGAGTCCTGTTAAATTTAATCTGGCTATCTCTCCTCTTTTAGGAAACTGAGAATTAGGGAGATTGGTATTTAATAGGAGATGGGTTCCTTACAAATGTACCCACTGTCAACTTCTCCAGTTGGAAAGTTTGAAGAAAAATCACAAGCTGAATCCAACAACAATAAAAGAGAATCTCTTACAGTTCATTAGAACTGAATATTTTGTAAATAATGTTTAGGCTATCTCTTCAGAATTGTAGGTGATCATGAATTAGAAGTAAGGAAATGAATAGTGAAAATCTGTGTGGACTTAAATAGTGACACCTCCCCTGAATATAGTTTAAGCATGTTTATCCTGAAATGAAATTTCAATGCAACATGAAATTTCAGATGATCATTTAACGTTTTCCTTATTAAAAATGATTACTCAGGCATGACTTCAATAAATTATCTAGGAAAAAAACCAGAGTTAAGTACCATAACTGTTTGCATGTTCTTCCATGTTAATATCATTGGGAAGAGTAACAAGCTAAAATATCAATATATTTAAAATCCAACCCACTGCTCAATTTTCCCTCTTTATAATAGTTGTAGAAGAAATTCTCTACTACATTTCATGCTAGATGTCTTAAAAAATCATCATCTGCTCTCACTGGGGTATACTTAGACTGCCTCATAAGGTGGACATTCCTAGGGAGATAGTCAATCGGTATCAAATTCTACTTAAATGTACATCAGTTTTTTGTTTTGTTTTGTTTTGTTTTTGCGGTACACAGGCCTCTCACTGCTGTGGCCTCTCCCGTTGCGGAGCACAGGCTCCAGACGCGCAGGCTCAGCGGCCACGGCTCACGGGCCCAGCCGCTCCGCGGCATGTGGGATCCTCCCGGACCGGGGCATGAAGCCGCGTCCTCTGCATCGACAGGCAGACTCTCAACCACTGTGCCACCAGGGAAGCCCATCATCATTATTTTTTCAAAGTTCATTCGACAAACTGGTTTAGGTTTAGGAAACTAATGAATAGAAAAGAAATACATTCTTTTTTTAGGAAATGAAATAATTGTTCTCTTGATTGAGAACAACCTCTCCATTTTGCTACTTAATGCAACTAATATTTAGCAATTATTAAGTTTGATAAATTTCATATAATTAGTAAGCAGCCAACAAACCACAACAGAGGAAAATATTCACTTGCCAATAATTTGGTCATCCTTTTCTGGTAGAATGTTTTGTCTCAGCTTAGGGGCTATTTAATTGTAGTCATAGAGGAGCCAGGCTCAGAATTCTGCTACACAGCAGGGAGAGAACTACCCTCAATTACAAAGAAGTTCATCCCAGTCTTTCTATGATCTGTGTTTCTATTAAACCTAAGTTAGCTCATAAACAATTGGTGAATAAGGGAGTGATATCAGTATATGCTCATTGTTATGTTGATTCATATGGGATTTTTTTATAGACAAGTGGAAACAGAAGAGGGAATAGAATTATGACCTTTATCAGGAAATATCCTTCACCCCAGGTGCTGCACAGGCCAGGAGGTCTTCCATCTGTATTTTAACAGCTTCCTCCCAGGAAGCTCACCCCAGCCTTGGAGGATTCTCCTGTGCTCAAAGTTCTATTAACACCCGACTTTTCCCAGTGCCCACAAGCCAGCATTTCTAACCAACTGTCTTTGCGAATTTTCACATCCCTTGAGCATCCTACTGTCTACGCTGTCCAAATTATCTCCAAGGTCCCCAATTATTGTTTCCTTAGGGCTCTGGATGTAAAGTTACATGGGTTTTGAGTGGTCTGTCCCTAAAATTATTTTCCCATAGGCCCTATTGTTTCAAATGTGTGAATTTGCAGAACACAAACCCTTTTGTATATATCATGTTATAACAGAATAACTTTATTGCTAAAAGATACCCTATGGCTAATGGGGAGCTAATCATTTGAGTTTAGGTTCTATAAAGACATAAGAACATTTAATAGAATTAAAGTAGCACTTCTTTAAAAGAACTGTATATAAAAACAATTGCTCAGAAGACAGTTTGCCATCAAATAATTTGCTTTATTTAATGAGTTAAGGCTTGTCTTTAACTTCAAAGAATATACTAGAAACATACAGTACCCTGAACACACTCCTTTCTAAACTTTAGTCTGATGCTAGGACTATTATTTGATCTAGAGCATATGTTCCCAAGCAGGCCTGGGTTCCCAGTAGGCTCCTGCTACCTTGAACAACATACATTTGGGGAGAGGGGCTAAAATGGTAGTCATTAGCCATTTCTCCCAATACTTAGTTCCTCCTCTAGATCAAGAGTCTTAATCTCACAGAAAATGATGCTACTCTGATATAAGACAGCTGTTCTCAATGGGAAGGAATCATAGTAAAATGAGAAGGTGAAATCTTAAAAATAGGCACCAGGAAGTCTAGCCCACATCAAAGGTAGAATCTTTGGAATAAAAGAAAATAAGGAGAGGGAATATGGTATTAAGACTTCCCATGTTGTGAAATACTGACCTAGACAAGTTAATAAGAAAACTCAATAATATGGGACATTTTTGAAAGCAAAAGTTGTTGCTATCACTTAGATTTTTAACCAAGGCCATCTTCTATTTCCACATGATCCCCTCCCACTTGATGACTAATTGCATTTTTCTAAAGAAAGGCATAAATCAGAGTGAAAGTAGGTGTACTGAGAATACTTATAAATACATATTTATATATATGTATGTTCAACCTTATTTAAGAGAGGAGAGTTCTTTCTCAATCTTGATCTTTAAAATAGAACTTAGAAATAATAGTGAAGATGGGTGCTAAACTCTTTTATCATAGAGATTTAGGTTCTGTCTATAATTAAAAATAAGTTCCTACAAATCAACAGTAAACTGTCCTGAGGAAGCTTAAGATGATTTATGGGCCAAAGTATTAAACTTGTCAAAGGCCACAGTTTAACAACACAAAACTTAATAGTGACTTGATTTTAAGTAAGAATCGCTGTAGATATATGGATTGCTGGATCTGAACATTATTATGGGACCTCACTTATAGTAATATGAATCTTAATATCAAATCCAAGCTTTTGCCTTTTATTTTATTCATCAAAACTATATCTGCTTCATTGGATCAAGCTTTAAGCACACTTCCTACAGAAGTTGTATATTGATGAGCTCCTTCCATCTTGGAATTCTATGAGAAACCCCTCCAATGCTCAAATGTATATAAGAACAGAAAGATGGACAGATTGGGTGGTTATTGGGTAGGGTAGAGGAGAGTGGGGAGACGCAATGACGTTGGGTAGAGGGCATTCCTCTTTCTTTTCTGAAAACTAATAGACCCCAAAGACAGGAGATATATTGAGCATACTTTCTTTGCATCACCCTTATAATTTTGTTCTTTGGATATGAAGTATTTGGAAAATATTAGGAAAAGAACAACAGTGACCTGGTAATGAAACTGCTAACGTTTATTCTTCCTTTGTCCTAAAATATACTTGGGAACAAACTGAGAAACATTAAGGAACATTAATTGTGTCTTTGAAATTCAAATCATGCAATTCCACTCTTACAAGATTTTTTAAAAAGCTATATATGAAAAAAGGATCCTCGTCCCTGACTTAATACATCGCCTTTTATTAGGATCAGCACATCTCTTTCCCTCATTGGATTAGTATACCCCATGAATCCTTAGTTGTTTTATGCATAAAAGGTGCTGAACAGTGGTTTCTGAGTTATGAATTAAAGGGATACTTAAATACAGCTCACTGCTCAGTATCATGGGGGAAATGACGACCAGGAAGAGGACAGGAGAACTAAATTACTAACAAAATAAAGGAGAACGAATGAGATTTCATACTTTTCGGAGGGGGGAAGGGTGAAAGCCAATAATTTAAGTTAATGATGCAAATGAACAGAGAATGACCCATTTCTGTAACAGCCTTTCTACCTCTCGTATGGGCAGAATCAAGTCTGTGATGAGCCATTGCCTACACCTTTCATAGCCCCAAGAGCCCAAGTCATCCCTCTCACAGTTCCCACCCTTCCCCAGGCTGCTGATAATGCACTTAGTGGCCAAAAGAACAGACTGGACTTCACTTCTCTAAACACATCTGTGCCCTGGACACGGACCTGCACAACATTAGCAGTAACTGACATGGCCACCCAGAAATTGATAAGCTGATTATATTATTTATATAGGGATGCACAGGACCTAGAATAGCCAAAACAATTTTGAAAAAGAAGAAAAATTGGAAGAATCATTATTTTATCTCAAAATTACAGTAATCAAGACAATTTTGGAACTGGAATAAGAATAAACATACAGATCAATGGAAGAGAATTGACAGTCAGAAATAGACTCTCACATATATGGTTAAATGATAAGGGACAAATGTGGAGGGTAATTTAATGAAGAAAAGATAGTCTTTTCAACAAATGTTGTGAAACAATTGGACTTGCATATGCCCTCACTGTGCATGTCAAAAATGAATGTCAACATTTATTTTATACCACCGGCAAAAAATAACTAAAAATGGACCATAGACCTAAATACAAAATCTGAAACTACAAATTTTTAGTAAAAAAAAATAAAAGAAAAACCTTTGTAATCTTAAGTTGGACAAAGATTTCTTAGAACATGTAATGGTTCATTTTATGTGTCAAGCTAGCTAGAATATAGTGAATATAGTCAGTTGTTTGGCCAAACACTAGATTACATATTGCTATAAAGGTATTTTTTAGATGTGTTTAACATTTATAATCAGTTGACTTTAAGATTATTCTGCATAAGGTGGGTGAGCCTCAAACAATCAGTTGAAGGCCTTAAGAGCAAAGGCTAAGGTTTCCCGATGAAAAAGGAGTTTTGCCTCCAAACTGCCACATAGAACTTCTTCCTGAGTTTCCAGCCTTCAGATGCAAGACTGCAATATTAACTCTTTTTTTAATTGTGGTAAAAAAATAATAATAACATGAGATCTACACTCTTAACACACTTTTAAATGAACAGTAATTATTGTTAACTATAAACACATCGTTGAACCTCAGATCTCTAGAAGTTTTTCATCTTGCCTGACTGAAACTTTATACCCATTGAACTGCATTTCCCTCACTTCCCTTCCCCCAACCCCTGACAATCACCATTCTACTTTCTACTTCTACAAGTTTGACTACCTTCGCTAGCTCATATAAGTGAAATCCTGCAGTATTTGTCCTTCTACGACTGGCTTATATCATTCAGCATAACGTCTTCAAAGTTCATCCATGTTGCAGCATATGATGGGATTTCCTTTTTTTTTTAAGGCTGAATAATATTTCATTGTATGGATATACCACATTTCCTTTATCCATTCACCCAGCATTGAATATTTAGGTTGTTTCTACCTCTTGACTATTGTGAATAATTCTGTGATGAACATGGGAGTGTTCTCTTGAAATTGCAGCCTGCTGCCTTGACCTATGGATTTTAGACTTACCAGCCCTTATATCCACAATCACTTGAGCCAATTACTTAAATCTCTCTCTGTCTCTCTGTCAACTAGAGCTCTTATACCTTGTTCTGGGGAATATAAATGGCATGGCCACCTTGTTATTATATTGAAAATACACCTACCATATGACCCAGCAATGCCACTCTTATCAAGAGAACTGAAAACATATGTCTACACAATGACCTGTAAATGAATGTTTTAGCATTTTTATTTATAATCACTCAAAACTGGAAACATCTCAAACATCCTTCAACTCGAAAATGGATAATAAATAAATTATGGTATATCTACACAATAAAATGCTATTCAGCAATAAAAAGCAAGGAACTACTGATACATGCAAGAACTTGGATGAATTTCAAAAACATTATACTGAATGAAATTTTAAAAAGACACAAAAGCCTACCTACTAAATGATTCCAAATACATGACGTTCTGAAAAAGGAGAAAATCATTGACACAGAAGTCAAATCAGGGAAGGGATTTTGGTGTGATGGAGCTATTCTATACTTTGAAAGTGGTGGTCACTGTTCTTATAATTTTAGGTAGTTACAGACATCAGTTAAATACTGGGCTTCGGATTAACAATACATTTAGCAAGTAAATTGAAATTGTGACTATTGTAATGGTTTTACTGGCTACTATGTCACTGATGCATTTTAAAAGTTTTAACTCTTTCTTAAGAAGTTGAATTAAAATCTTAAACCAATTGCAAAGGAACTGTCCAGAAAGTGCAACTGGAAGAGATTAATAAAGAAAGTTATTACTTGGAGGCTAATTTGTTTTTCATTATAGCTAGAGAAATTCAACCCATTGGTCCTTCATGTGTGGCAGCCTTTTGATGAAAATTAAAATGGCTGGACTTGATAACTTTTCCAAACTTTAGATGAGGAAAGTGTATTAAAGCTCAATGAAATAATTTTAGTTAAAAGCAGAAATATGAAAAGAATAACTGTTATACAAAAGCCAGAGTATAAAAAGAATTAGTTTTTTGAATATGAAATATTAAAGTTTAAAACCTAAATATTTTTTCTCTAAGATGGAAAAATTTTGGCTTTGCTAGAATGAATTGTTTTAAAGAGACCGAATATTCAGAAGGAAGAGAAAAATGTCTCAAGTGAGATCACAAAATATCACTGAATTTCTCTTTTGTGCAAGACACTGCTGCCTTTTGTACAAAAACCTATAAAGTTCTAAATATTTTACCCTACAGTTTTTCTATTAATCCATATAACAACTTTATAAACTATAACAGGATACTTTTATCTATGTTAACAAATAAGAAAACTGGGCCTCTGTCTCTTTTCCAATTTACCAGTCACTACCAATGGAGTTGTATGTCGACACTAAGGTCTTTGCACCCATACCATACCACAGTGCCTTTTCTGAGTATAGGGAGACCTCAAAGATATTGCAGGGTTTGGTTCCAGACCAAAAAAGCAATATCTCAATAAAGCAAATATCTCAATAAAATGAGTCACAAGAATTTTTTGGTTTCCCAGTGCATATAAAAGTTATGTTTACACTATTCTATAGTCTCTTAAATGTGCAACAGCATTATGTCAAAAAAAATGTATATACCTTAATTTAAAGATACTTTATTATTAAAAAATACTATCATCTGAGCCTTCGGTGAGCTGTAGTAGTAACATCAAATCACTAGTCACAGATCACCATAACACATATAATGATAATGAAAAAGTTTGAAATGTTGCGAGAATCACCAAAATGTGACACAGAGACACGAAGTGAGCAAATGCTTTTGGAAAAATGGCACGGATAGACTTGCTTGATGCAGGGTTGCATCAAACTTTCAATTGGTAGAAAAAAACACAATGTCTTCAAAGCACAATAAAGTGAAGAGCAATAAAGTGAGGCATGCCTGTATTATCCTCTTCTGGAATACAAAATGTTCTATTAAGTAGCTATTTGCTGCCGATTTACAGAAAACTGTTTTTTTTGTTCACTCACTATTGTACTATGTTGTTGTTTTTTTTCTTTTTGTTTTTGGCTTTTGCCTGAGTTGAGTTTGCCAACGGAGAGGAGAAAAAAAACTAAGTCTCAAAGAGGGCAAGTGACATGATAAAATATGGAGCTAGTATTTTTCATCACAAAAGCTTTTAGTTAATCTCAGTAAATGACTTATATGAGCAAAATAAATCTTTGATCAAAAATGCTATCATGATCCTGAATTATTATTTAGAAGCTAAATAATATGACATCTGAGATGTGCTTTAAAATATTTCAGGACAAAGGAGGTGATGGAGATAGATGGAATAAAATTGGAGAAATGTTTGTAACTACAACTGTTGAACTTAGGTTATATATACATGGACATTCATATGCTCCTCTCTTTGCTTTTGTGTATGTTTAAAGTTTTTCATAACACAAAAGTTATTTTCAAATGCCACCATGAATCAAATTCTATAATCAAAGGCAATATTATTTGGGATTTTTTTTAATGTTCGTTCATTTATTTATTTATTTGGCTGCGTCGGGTCTTAGTTGCAGCACTCAGAATCTTCGTTGCCGCATGCGGGATTTTTCATTGAGGCATGTAGGCTTTTCGTTGCGGTGCGCGGGCTTCCCTCTAGTTGTGGTAGGAGGGCTTCAGAGTGCACAGGCTCAGTAGCTGCGGCGTGCGGACTTGGTTGCCCCACGGCATGTGGGATCTTAGCTCCCCAGCCAGGGATCGAACCCGTGTCCCCTGCATTGGAAGGCGGATTCTTAACCACTGGACTACTAGGGAAGTCCCAAAGGCAACATTATTTGTTATTGCTTCATAAATATTTGAAAAAACTTGAAATATTTGAAAAAATAAAGCGAGGTTTCTTTTACTAATAATGCACATTCATTTCTATCAGGAATTTTTCTCTTCCTTACTGTTTACAATCATCTTACTTTCAAAAACAATGTTTTCACGTCAAAATGAAATATAACAAGTGAGAGAAATAAAGAGGAAAGAAGATAAAGTAAAATCTAAGAACACCACGAACACCAAACCATCAGAGGGTGTGCTGCTGAACGTCATTTAAAATCGTAAGAGGAATGACACTGAAAGGCCAGGGCACTAGGAGAACTGTCACTATCATATCAAAGTAAAATAGCCTTTAGTTTGTAGGCTTTTTCTCAATTTTACAATGTCACAGACCATCCAGCATATCGATGCATTTTAAATCTGGTATTTTCAGTCTATCCAAGTTTAAAAAAAATAGATTTGGCGATGTCCAGTGCTTTCTGAATGTAAAAGAAGTAAGAGACTAAGAATCGGGGGGCAGGAAGCAAACCAAATATTACTAATTGCATATGAGACACTATCCAGACTCAACACGATAGTCTACTGGAAATGCCTTCTACAGATGCTAAAACTGTTCTCTTGTAACCATTTTTCTTCAGTCTTTGTAGAAAATCATGGTTTTGCAAGTGCAGCCTCATACAAGTGCAATGACAACTAGTGCTGACACAGTAAAAGAAATATAAACTCTTCAGAATTGGCCAAAGAAATTGAAGATAACCAGCCCATTTAAGCCCCTTGATCATCATACTTCTTTCTCAATGCGCATGTGAAAAGAATGTAAAATAACTCAAATAGAAAGCTTCCTCTAAATCTGTTGTGGTCAATCTAAAATAATTATAAAATGCCTGATGTGTCTATTACACACGTTAAAATCTTGAACATTAATAAATCTGAATTAGAGAACAAAATTAAATAATCAGAAAAATGTTGACCAAGGGGTCCTTGAACTGACAGCTGTGTACACATCCTCCTTATCAATGTCAAGGAAGTTCATGAATCTCTGATGAAAGGACAATGCCCCTGGCATAGCAGGGCTGAACAGAGAGAGAGCAGGGAGCCCATATCACCATTCATTATATGAATAATAATTTCAAGACATTTTCATATCTGCATGTTTCCATTTCAAGTTTAAAATTCTGTCTTTAGTTAATCTTTGAGAAATTGGCATAATTTACTTCACCACAACACTTAAACTCATAAAGCGAGGCTTCCTTGCAAAAGCAAGTAAAGATATTAAACTAGGATGTCAGTTTCTTCTCTGCTTTAGGATTTTAGGGGAGTAAGGTTATACAGAGATGAATCAGGAATGAACATGATAACTGCAACACAAAAACCATAAAATTTTTGAACATTAAGTTAATAAACCCAATCTTAGATAGATCAGATACATGAGAAATGGTCTATTGAATATAACATGCTCTGTGTCCTATGCATGTTGACCTGAAAAAGGGAAATATGTTTTTAAAGGGGTCAGTTTACCATGAACTACCTTCCAGTTCTGTGCTGGCTCACCAAGGGCAATTGTTAAATTTTCAGGAATTTTGTGAGTCAATTTTTAAACACCGCTATTATTAAAAATTAAGTTATATTAACCTACAATTAAACAAATCCTATTAATAAGAAATATAATAGTCATCATTCTAAATTATTTTGCTATTGTCTACATTCTTGAGGTTCTTTATGTCTATTTATTATATGGTGGGAACATCAAAATTGAGTGCTACTGCATATCTCTTCCCAATTCCATGTTCATACCAAGTTAGTAGGTTAAAATAGAACATGATGAGATTATTTACACCATGGAAATCAACAAATACTATGAATCAGTGTTGTTTTTCCTAGAAAGCTGGTTATTAAACACTTATCAACATATCACTGCATATTGAATTTAGAAGAATAAGATAAACATGATTACACATAAAGAGATTTTTATAAATAAAAGTTAAGGAAAATTGTCTATCCTCTATCACATTACTGTTATAAATTCTTATTTGTTTGACACCTCAATGAAGAGAGAATTGTTTTATTTAACCATGTGTCTGTATAGTTCATTTGTTTTCTCTAAGTTGGAATGGTCCTAAATAATATATTATGGACAAAAAAGAATCCGTTATATTTTTAATTGTTTATAAAAATACTCACATAATAGTAAATCGTTTCTAAGTATATTTATATCAACAAATTCTTGTCCATGCCTAACATTTAAATTAAAGATGGAATAAAGCTGATTAGCAGATTAAACACAATGTCTTCACAAAAATAAATGGGAATTTGGAAATGCCCATTTCCCAGTTGTTAAAAAAAAAATAAGAGGCTGAATTTGGAAATTCATCGTACAGAAACGAAATCCTACGTGATCCATATTTTATACATAAACTCACATACATGAAGGAACTTGGAAATAGTACAACACTGAATAGAAAGAGATATTTGGTATAGAGGAAACTCTACTGGAATTCATACTGAGATAACTTCATGGAATAATAGGAACTTGAGCTGGATTTTTGTAGCAAGAGTAGGAAAACAGAAGGAAAAGAGTAACCATACCACCTGGTAGCACCAATAAACATTAACACTATTGCCAAGTGAAGAGCTAGTTTGTAGCTACTCACAATAAAGAGCTATTAGTAAAATAATTCCCTCTTATCCATGGGGATACATTCCAAGACCTCCAGTGGATTCCTGAAACTATGGATAGTACCAAACCCTATATATGTTATGTTTTTTCCTATACGTACATACCTACGATAAAGTTTAGTTTTTAAATTAGACACAGTAAGAGATTAACAATAACTAATAATAAAATCGAACAATTATAACAACATACTGTAATAAAATTTATGTGAATATCATCTCTCTCTGTTTCTCAAAAATATCTTATTGTACAAATTTAGTGCCTTCTCCATGTTAACTAAGCACTTATCAAGCACTGTGACCATAACTTTTGCAGTCTGAGGTGTGACAGCAAAATTAACATGAATTTCTTTTTCCTTCTCCACAATTCCATTGATAAAATTTCATTCTTACCATACATCTTAGCAACCTCAGGATACAATTCTTTTTTCTTTCCTTATCAGGTTGAGAACTTTCTGCTCTTCACTTAAAGGAAGCATATAACGGCTTCTCTTTGGCATATCCAAATTGCCAGCATCACTATTCTTGTGCTTTGGGCCATTATTAAGTAAAAGAAGTATGATTTGAATACAAGCACAGTGATATCAATCTGATAACCAAGACGGCTACTAAATGACTAATGGACAGGATATGCTGGACAAAGGGATGATGTACATCCCAGGTGGAATGGAGCAGCACGGCGTGAGATTTCATCGTACTACTCAGAATAGCGTGCAATTTAAAACTTAAGAATTGCTTATTTCTGGAATTTTCCATTTAATATTTTTGAACTGTGGTTGACCACGGGTAACTGAAAAAATGGATAAGGGGGACTATGGTATTGTTAGAATAGAAATGCTTTCTAACCTAAGAAGAGGCTCTTTTTGGCTGAGGCCTGGAGGAGAAGCCCTGTTTGAGTGGTGTCGATAACTATCTGGTCATGTTAAAAATTTAAGAAACTGATCTTTTTTTTTAGATTCCATATATATGTGTTAGCATATGATATTTGTTTTTCTCTTTCTGACTTCAAGAAGAACCTAGGGGCAGGACGGGAATAAAGATACAGACCTACTAGAGAATGGACTTGAGGTCACGGGGAGGGGGAAGGGTAAGCTGTGACAAAGTGAGAGAGTGGCATGGACATATATACACTACGAAACGTAAAATAGATACCTAGTGGGAAGCAGCCGCATAGCACAGGGAGATCAGCTCGGTGCTTTGTGACCACCTAGAGGGGGGGTATAGGGAGGGTGGGAGGGAGGGAGACCCTAAAGGAAGAGATATGGGGATATATGTATATGTATAACTGATTCACTTTGTTATAAAGCAGAAACTAACACATCATTGTAAAGCAATTATACTCCAATAAACATGTTAAAAAACATGTAAGAAACTGCACTAGTAAAATGTAACATGGTAGTGGAATTTAGTAAAAAGAGGCTGGATAATAAAGAGATACATATTGTGGGAGATCTTAAATATAACTTTAAGAGAATATGGAAGACTTAGGAAATGCCTCTGATACCATATCCTCTCTGCCCACCGCACAGGTCATATTTATGTTCAGTGGATAGCTGTTATACATTTTTATGGCTTCCTGTCTCAAGGAGCTACCTGTCTCAGCATGAGTTCTTTCCCTGGTTACAGGTATACATCTGTCCTGATCAAGGAACAGGTCATAAGTGCCAGGTAGTTATACCCTCAACCAATAAGGGAAGGGAATTAGTGATAAATGCCCCCGGTTCCTTGTCCCTCATTGGGGGAGTTTAGGGAATTGTTCTAAACAGTTTCTCAGAAGCTACCCGGCTGGGCTGAATTCCAGTTACCCTACTCATGAATACACCATTTATCATATCCTGTACCTTCCCTGCTTCACCTCCCCACTCCTTCAACATGTTTCTCAGAATTATTTCAACCCCCCAAACCCTGCCTCCCCTAAAAAATCCTCCTTGCACACAGTTCTTTGTCTTAGAGTCTCCTTTTGGGGAAATCCAAACTATTATGGAGTCCGTAATATTCAAGATATTCAAGACTGAAAGTGATATGAGAACAATAAGTAATTTATTTATGGCCAATAAATTTCAAATAAGGGTTTTCATGCTATGTCAATACAATTCTTGGGCTGATGTAGAAGAGAGAAAACTACTTCACATAGGTGAGCCTAGGATCATGAAAACAACTCAACGAGTATTTGTATGGTATGTGCTACATGCACTACAGAAAGCACTCGGGGATATCGGGATGAACAAAACTGCCTGTGCCCACAAAGTACATGGTCTGCTTACACGAAAATTCCCAATGGAGACAGTAAACAGAGAAAAATAGGAAATTAGATTCCTCAAAGGTGATCAAAGAATTGTACTTATTACTAGACTCATAGATGTCAAGCTGAATTCTTGCAAAATCCTGACCAGGCCACAGATTGATGTCATTTATTTGGAAGCTGATACTAGCAGATTTGGGGACATTCTTCAGAACTGACAGTAGAAAGGGATTTTCCTCTGGGGATGAACAGCAAATTGGTCTAACTATACTTGACATTATAATCACAACAGGCAATGATCAAATGTATTGTTGCTGGACAGCGGCAATGTCATTGATCTGTTGCCTGGCCGAAGTGCTGTCCAGTGCTTCAGTTCAAAGCTCAGGGTTCTTGACGGCTTTTTATAAATAAGGTCAAAGCTCTTGAAAGCCCTTAGAAATCAACTCAACTATCTACTGATGGAAACTATAGACCTCCGCTTCCCTTCCTATCCCGTGATTATACCAGCCTCTTGCCAACCCAAGCTTAGTACACCCCTTTAGGGATTCATAAGCATCCCAAACCTACTTCAGTCTAAAGCTACAAATCTTAGATACTTAAAATACAAGGGACTCTAGAATTACTTCCCAACATAGCTGTTTGGATAAGAACAAGTGGAGGGGACTAAAATGCAAGCAAACACAGGAGAGCAGCCATAGTCAGAATACCAACAAATGTGTCATTACCCATATCTTGTGTTCTCTCTGTAAAATTAACCAATATCCAACTTCCCTGAAGCTGAAGCCACATAATGAACTCTCTGGAGCAAGTTAATTTTTATATTTTAATTATTTTCTATTCTGCTATAAAATCACCATGCAAGTACATTATAGCAAATCTATATGAAAGGAATAGTGGGAATGCTAAATAGGCCACTTACAATAAAAGTGAAACATCTTAATTTCCGTAAAAAAGTCATTCTCTTTTAAATTAGATTAAGAAAAGTAGAAATAACCAGACAGTTTCTGCCTTTGTAGGAGTGGTTTGGGTACCTCAGTGAGAGCCCCAAAGCAATGATGTACACTAGACAACCCCATCCCACAAAGCCTGGCCTCCTACACGTGGAAGAATTTGACCCATCATGTGGAGTTTCATTTCTGAAAATGACACCAGGGGTATTATGTTGGAATAGAATAAAAACTAATAAAATTGTATGCCAGATCTTTAATCAAATCAATAATACAATTCACTGAGGTTCTTTGGAGATCATTTCCTAAAATAAATATCAGAAATTACAGTAAATTTCAAGTAGAAATATACACAGAAAAATGTACATGTGCTCTTTTTTAAAAGCTGATTATATCTTGCTGGTCTAGTTCTATGTATAGGCAACTGCCTATGCCTTTGATTTGGATGGTAACTAAAAGGGCCTTCCAACTATAATACCAACTGTGCTGTCTGTTTGCTGTAATAGTCTCAACCTCACTGCTTCATTCCTTTAGGTCTTCTGGATTATTTTTGCCATTATTTTAAATTAAAATACTTATTAAAAGGAGAGCATCTTCTTATTATTGGACACCTTAAAGAGCAGCTGATATCTATGGGAATATTACATGAATAAATATTATACAGCAGTGACAGCATCTACAATGAAGCATGAAAAACGCTCTTTTTCCAAGTGCCTATTAGGCAAATTATTGCTACTCTCAGAAAGGAGTTCTGATTTAACAGCTCAAATACTTCCTTCATCATTTTAAATCAATTGATACTATTTTCAAAGAAAATTAGATTATCAGCATAGAAGTAGACCTTGAAAGCCACATAGTCTAACTACCTCATTTTACACTTGAAGACAGTGAATCTCAGAGAGGTTGACCTGCCAAAAGCCGAGCAGATATTTATTGGCAACTCTATAACCAGAACTCTGGTCCGTGTCAGAAGCTAAGGCCAGTCAGATGTTTCCAGCAAACTGCTCAGAAATAGGGAGGGAAGATGGAATATATGGAACAATTACAGAGCACCACCATTTTTATCACAAGTTCTGAGAATAATTTCCTCCAAGTGTTTTCTGATACAACTGAAATTAGAATGTGAGTAGCTGCCATGCCTTCTTATAGTATACCAAGTAGGATGTGTCATTTTTTATAAATTAAAACATGGCTAGAAAGATAAGCCTGAAATGTTAATAACAGTTATTTCTGGGTTCTGGTTTTACTTTCTTCTTGGCATTGTTCTATGTTTCAAATCCTTTGAAAATAGCCAACAAATGATATGATAAAAACTTACTATGCTCCCCAGATAAGTCCTATTAAATAATTAATTTATATATGTGGTATTTGATAATGGCGAAAAAAGTCATCTTCCCAGATCTCCTATATTTGACATATTAGTATAATGTCTTCAGACAGTAGTGATTTTTTAAAATTTATTTTTAATTGAAGTATAGTTGATTTACAATGTTGTGTTAGTTTCAGGTATACAGCAAGGTGATTCAGTTACACATACATATATATCTATTTTTTTCAGATACTTTTCTCTAATAGATTATTACAAAATATTGAGTATAGTTCCCTGTGCTATATAGTAGGTCTTTGTTGTTTATCTATTTTATATATATTAGTGTGTATATGTTAACCCCAAACTCCTAAGTTATCCCTTCCCCCCCTTTCCCCTTTGGTAACCATAAATTTGATTTCTATGTCTGTGGGTCTATTTCTGTTTTGTGCATAAGTTCATTTGTATCATTTTTTTTGGTTTCCCCATATAAGTGATATCATATGATATTGGTCTTTCACAGTAGTGATCTTAATTTAGTTTATAGAAAATGATTTTATACTTAATTTAGATTATAGAAAATGATTTTATACACAGTGTTTGACTTGAAAATAATAGGCTAAAAGCTAGTAGTTTGGGAGGAAATTTACCCACCTGAGCAAGAGGTGGTTATGCCCTTTCTTCTGGATTCACGCAGATCTTTGTGAGTCACTTGACCAATCTGAGCACCCACTGCCCCCATGTGAACAATCCCTGCTGCACAGTTTGTTGTGTGGCTACAAGGGATCGTGCCCTAGCACAGTACCTTGCACAGTGCTACACACTCAAGGACAGCTAGCTCTTTCTATTATCAGGCTATCATTATTTAAACAGTTTCCAAATGTGAAACTGGAAACTAATAGATGTTAAAGGAAGAATTTCTATTAACAGAAATAGTACATGGAGTTATAAAGAAAAAGTAAAGATGACGTCTATAGCTATACTTATGGTTTCATATGTCTGTGTACTGATGCACCAAGAATAGAAAATAAACCAGAAATAGGCAAGTGACAGTAGGTAATTACTAATCTCCTAGTTATTACCAAAACATAATGGACTGGGGTACATACTTTTTTTAAAGTAGGAATAATATAATAGTGGAGAATAATTATTGTAATAAGAGAATTCTGGAAACAAATTCCATCACCACCCGTCTTTAGCAATTTATTTTCTGGAAAATCAATTTATCTCTCTGATACTTAGTAAAAATGAAAATAACAAGGATGAGGTTTAAAGGCCAAAAAAGGTGGAAATTGGTATAAAGAAAGCAGTTAGTAATATAACTTTTAATTTTTTTCCTTCCTTTGGGAGAAATAGATCTACTAGAAAGGGAGAAGAAGCAAAACTAAATTTAACTGGTTTGGAAGTCTCAAATCAGGTAATTTGGGGTGAAATAAGGATGAAGACAAAAGGAGAAGGTAACAGAATGGATAATATTGTGGGAATATTCTGCAGACTTAGAAACCAAATAGAACACATACTGAATATATTTCCATAGAACATAAAACTGACCTGAATGCAAGATATAGCTGTGATGGGAAACTTCAAGTCCCAAGCCACCAGCTGGGACCTTAATACTGCTTAATGCCAAGCATCTGATAAATAGTTAATGAATTCAATACTTGACCTGATGAAAATAGCTTTCCACAATGTTAGAATAGTTGAAATATGAATGTGAATTTGTCAAGGGAGCTACTTAAATTAGCCTCATCCAAACATGGCACCTTTACCATCTAAACTGAAAATATGTGAATATGAGTATTATTCTTCTTAATTTTCTCTTAATTTCTCTCTTAGTGGACTTCTCAGAAGAAAGTACATGTCAAATATGCCTATGTATGTATAAAGAAGCAAAAATAAATTTAACCGTGATTTTACAAATAATTGTCAAAGTAGCAATGGGAAGAAAACATAATGGAATTATCCCTAAAAGAGTCTGTCAGAAAACAAAAATGTTACACAAATGATCATTCATTCATGCATGCAATAAAATATACTAACTGGACAGCCACAGGCAAAAGAATGAAACTGGACCACTATCTTATGCTACCCACAGCAATTAATTCAAATTGGATTAAAAACTTTAATGTAAGACCCAAAACCATACAACTCCTAGAGGAAAACATTGGTGGTAAACTTCTTGACATAGGTCTTAGGCATGATTTTTTTAATATGACACCAAAAGCAAAAGCAATCAAAGCAAAAATAAACAAGTCAAACTACATCAAACTACAAAGTTTCTGCACAGCAAAGGAAACCATTAACAAAATGAAAAATCAGGCTACTGGATTGGAGAAAATATTTGGAAAATGGGCAGAAGATCTGAATAGGCATTTTTTCAGATAAGACATACAGATGGCCAACAGGTACATGAAAAGATGCTCAACATCACTAATCATCAGGGAAATGCAAATCAAAACCACACTGATACATTACTTCACACCTGTTAAATTGGCTATTATAAAAAAGACAAGAGATAAAAAGTGTTGGCAAGGATGTGGAGAAGAGAAAACGTGTACACTGCCTACGGGAATGTAAACTGGTGCAGCCCCTATGGAAATCAGTATGGAGGTTCTGCAAAAAATTAAAAATAGAAATACCATAAGATCCAGCAATTCTACTTCTGGTTATTTATTCGAAGAAAACGAAAATACTAATTTGAAAAGATATGTGCACCCCTATGTTCTTTGCACCATTTACAATAGCCAAGATATGGACAACCTAAGTGCCCATGGATGGATGAATGGATAAAGAAAATGTGTCACCAATATATATATATATATATTATATATAGGAAACTGCATACTCTGTTACATTAAAATCTGTTGATCTATCCTGAATTTGAATGGATCTTTTACCCATGCATGATTCTGTAACATATGCATTGCTCATTTGAAAATTCACTGTGGTATGTAGACCTTTCAAATGCTTGCACGTTTCATTATGTAATATTTTTTAAAAACCACACTTGTTAATATCACCACCAATCTAATCAGGAAAGTCAGTATAGGGAAGCTGTGAGGCTCACAGTGGTAGGAACATATTTTCCAAAATCCTCATTTTCTCTTGAAAGTTCAAATTTTCCCATTGGCAACAAATACAACCAGTTGTTTTCCTTGAAGTGACAGGCTCAACTGATTCATTAAAAGAAAGAAAAACATCCATCAAATACTTAATTCTGAAAAAGTATAGTTTGTTGGTCTTTCAAGTAAAAGTGATGTTTCGTGGAAAAAAGGAGCTAAATAGGTAGCTGGTTCAGCTCCTAACTCAATCACGTGTGTTTCCTTTAAAACCACTTCCTTATTTCTTTATGCAGAACATCTTTATGTGTACTTCCCATTTTGTCACACAGAATATTAGAAAGACATACTGAAGTGTTGAGATTTAACAAAATTAAAAATTGCTATATCACAGACGTAGAAAACAAACTTATGGTTACCAAAGGGTAACCATAAGTGGGGAATAAATTAGGAGTTTGGGATTAACAGATACACAATACTATGTATAAAATAGATAAACAACAAGGACCTATTGTACAGCACAGGGAACTATTTTCAATATCTTGTAAAAACCTATAACGGATAATAATCTGAAAGAAAATATATATATATATATGTGTGTGTGTGTAAAAAACTGAATCGCTTTGCTGTATAACTGAAACTAACACAACATTGTAAATCAACTATACCTCAATAAAAAAAAAAATAATAATAATAGAATTCCTACATCAAGGACATTCCTAAGTGGAACTAGCTTTTTTTTTTAAATGGCCTCATGTGTGACACGGTGAGGAACAGAGTACCTCCTAGAACACTTAGTTGCCACTGTCTTGATTTGAGCCTCTGCCCCAGCAGTTTCAAGCAACATTGACTTTGGCTCTTCCAGTGCAAATGCGGATACAGTGAAAAGGGCAAATCATGCTTTAGCATTATTATGAAAATAGGTTTGACCTCGTGGACTTCCTGTAAAGGTCTTGGGGATTTCTAGGGGTCCAGAACACTTTGAGGACTGTCCTTTATAGCTCCAGTTCTCCACGAGGCTGCATATGAGCATATAAGCATCACCTGGGGAACTTTCAAACACCACCAGTGTTCTGGCTGCACTTCAGCTTTGTTAAATTGGTCTCTGAGGTAGGGCCCTGGTATAGGTATAATTTAAATCAGGTAATTCTAATGTAATCCGGATGAGAACAACCTTTGTGGTAACTACAGTACTTTGTGAAACTCTGCGAAGAATCTAATGACCTACTGCAGATTTTTAGCACTTTGAGTCTTTCTCTTTGATTCTTACTCCTAAAAACTTGGCATGTCTCCATGTATTCTCAAATGTAAAATTTCTTTTATGGTGTCTGGAAGATTTGGGACAAGGAATTTAACAAAATGTTTTACAAGATACAAACACAATTGTCACAATTCAACCATACAGAGGTGTGTATGTGTAAATAGTTATTAAGAGATCCTCAGGGCCCACTCAAGATAAGCAAAGATAATGTTTCTTTATTTTGTATTTACAAAAATAGATCACTTTTTCAATGTTATATAAATTATCTAAATTGCCTCACTTCTCTAGCCATCTGTTTCACCTCTGTAAAACAAGAAGTTAATCTAGATGAAACTAAGGCTCGTCAGTTAGCCTATGAGATCATCACTTAGCGGGACTTTAGGCTCAGTGAAGTAGGTCACTGCATGCACAGCAGGGGGCTGAGAGCCACACAGCCATGCCTGCCCCCTCCACTATTTCAAGCAATGTCTACTGAATAGCCACTCACTGTTGGAACTCTATTTGATTTAGGACTTAAAGTAGATTTTAGCTTTTAAAAAATTTTTTCTGAGTAATGTTTAAAGAAAAAGATTTATTTATCCTCAACAATGAGCAATCCAAAGCTTCCTCAATGGAAGCTAAATTAGTGTTAAGGAATAGAGTCCCACAGACATAGAGAACAGACTTGTGGTTTCCAAGGGGGAGAGGTTTCGGGGAGGGATAGAGTGCAAGGTTAGGGTTAGCAGATGTAAGCTATTATATATAGAATGGATAAACAACAAGGTCCTACTGTATAGCACAGGGAACCATATTCAATATCCTATGATAAATCATAATGGAAAAGAATATTTATAAAGGAATGTAGGTATAATTGAATCACTTTGCTGTATAGCAGAAATTAATACAACATTGTAAATCAATTATACTTCAATTTTTAAAAAATTGAGTCCACGTGCAAAGTGACAGCTCATCCATGCTCAGGCGTCCAGGGGCTCCTTTGTATCAGGCACTGTACTTGATGTGGAATTACTGAATCAGATTTCTCTCTCTTTTTTTCTCTGTCTCTATTAATCTATTTTATGTAGGTTAATATCCCAAAAGACAATCCTTAGCCACTCTGAGCTTCATGCCTGGACTGTACAGATTATTTCCTTTTTAGCTTAGAGAATTTCCATTTAGGTTTGTCACAGGGCTCCCTTTGTGAGAAGTAAATAAAAATAACTGATCCAGAATTTACTAATCATTTAAAGGTCATTCAAATGTGATATATGGTGATCTATTGAGATGATATTTAGCATAACATCATGTGCACATTTTTAGTCAATTCAGCATCCTAGTAGATAGCACGTCATTTGAAATCAAATTATTTTTACTTACCCATATTAAAAAATACATTTTAGATGGAGGTGATTAATATCTTATAGTTACATACCCTAAAGCATATTTTCAATTAATATTTTCTTCTCTCTTGACTGAAGTGTCATTTTTTATTCATCAAAAATTTTAAAAGTGTTACATCTATCAAAGCATCTCTAGTTTACATCTTCTCACCTGTGTTGGAAATTTCTTGAATGGGTTGAATGGGTGGACTAGGTCATATGTTTGCCTCTCCAGCACACTGAGCCTGTTCTGTTACCCGGTGTGTTTGTATTAGCCCATAAACAATTTTAGTTGCATGTGAAAATTATCAGGACTTATATGAATTTTTTCTAGGAAAGGAAAAACAAACTATCAAGTAGTAGAATTAAGTTTTGAGCAGAAAAGGAGAGACCCTTTCAACTGTATTTTAAGGAAATTTAAACTGCCTGCCTGCACCCAGCTTTCCCTCTTCAGAGAAGCACACCCCGTTGTAACTTTGGGCTGAAGAAAGTTAAACTTCCTCTGGTGCCCACCTTAACTGCAGCCCCTGGCTCACCTCTCTGCACCTGCATAGGCTCAGTGTCCCTAAGTCAGTATTTCCACTCTACTGATTTTATGTAGATTAACAACTCAAAAATCAATTCTTAGCCACTCTGAGCTTCCTGCCTGGACAGTAAAAATTATTTCCAAAAATACAGTTATTATTAATTTTTGGTAGTGCTCTGCTCACAAAGTTGCATAGGTTTTGAAAGGTCTGCCCCTGACCTTTTTAAAGATGTTTTATTATCTTTAGTGGAAGATTTACAAAATGCATGGATTTTCAGGTTCACATGTATTGTGTCAGGGAAGAATCCTCTATACTTGTTGTCTTGAGGAAAATAAATAAATGGTGAATATAGTTAATCAGGATTTATTTTTCTTAAGTTATTTGTAGATAGACTTTCAAAAGTTTTTCCTTAAGTCATTTAGTTATCATGGGGCAGCATTCCTTTATTTAAAAGTCATTACAGTATTGCATATATTCTAATCTACTTATTTTTTGAAGCATTATCTATTATTGGTTAGAATCAAATTCTGGTTCGAAGCTATTCTTTGTGGTACTAATTTTTTCCCATTTAAAAATATCACACAAAACATTGAACAAAATAAAATAGATATTCTATATTCAACACTGTGATAAGCCTCTTACACATGTTATTTATTAAATTAAAATCTAAAGTTTCAAACCTGGTGAGATAGCCATTATTTTTCATCATTTTTATTACTAAGGAAAATGTGTCTAAATGTAACCTTTTATAAAAATACCTATTCCATTAGTGAAAAAACATTCACACAAAAAAAGAAATTTCCATATTTTTAGTCTGGATGAAACGACTAGACATTCATGATTGTCTTCAAGGTTATATCATTTTTCTTGGCAAAAGGAAGAGAAAAAAGCTACATACTGTAAATATTCATCTTCTTTCCCGTCTCCAGAAGAGGAAAAAAATATAGAAGAGTGAAAAGGTCAATGATGCTTCAGAAAAGAGAAAAACACAAAAACCTGCACTTAGTGAAAGCATGTCTGGTTCCCCGTGAGAGAAAATGGGTTTTAATGCAGCCACCAATATTGAAGTTACGAAAGGGCTACTTATAGAAGTTGAACATATTACATCTATTGTTAAATTACCCATGAAACAGAAGAAAGAAGATATTTGCATCCATTTGCTAAAGCCACCTAGCACACTGCTGCAGACAGGTCTTGGCCAAGAGAGTAAGCAAATCAGCCATGCTCTCCAAAAACAAAAAACAAAAACTGAAGATATATCTCACATCTAAGGAATAAAATGTAGGGTGATTTGCAGGAGCTGAGGCAGTCTGTCTGTCCTGCCTACCTCGGAAGACTTTAGACACCTTTTCTGACAGGCAGATCACATGTTCCAGGCAGAATGCACAGGCTGCTGGCTGTGTACAACCACTTTATGTATTTCAGCTAACATAAAGTGTCGATTTTGGAGCATTTTAACATATCTGTGATCTTGGTGTACGGCCTCCAACCACTATTGTTAGAGAATTGCTACATAACTGTCATTACTCTTCATGTGTCACATTTTTATTACTGGCCATATTTTTATTACTTTCAATTTAGTTTCATGCATTGAGTTTAACTGCCATTTACAATGACTTCTTGGTTGATGTGTCTAAAAGCTTTATTTTCACACCATCTGTAATAATTAAGAAAATGCCAACATCAAACTTTTAGAAAGAGTGCCAGCAGCTGAGAAGAAAATCAGAAAGCCCCAAATTAAGCATCCTTTCAGGAAATGTAGCATCACAAACCCTTTTGAAGGTACAGAAGAAAAAAATGTGCAGAAAAATTATATGTGATAAGAAAGCATTTTGTCATGGTTTAATTGACAACATTTTTTCATTCTTAGCATGTACAATAATGGTGCCTCTTAGCAATGACAGCATAAGATTCAATAAAATACAGTATTTTTGAGGTGAGGAATCACTACCTTTAGCAGCAATGTGTGTTTAACAATAGTTAATGATCCTTTATCAATGATCAGTTATCAATAAAAAAGAACAAGTTTTGATCAGCCACGATAGAGGAAAGACTGAATAATCTTATACTCTGTTTAGATAAAATATTACAAAATCATTGTCATACGAAGAAGTGATTAAAGAGTGTACAGTCAAAAATTATGGAGAAACTATTATGGAGGTACATCAGTAAGTTAATGCAAATTTTTATAATTTTTACCTCAGTTTTTGATGTTTGTGATATTTGCCAGCTTTTTAAAATTATTAACTTCTAGTGATTTATTTTCTCATTCTTAAGTAAATATTCACTTTTAAAATTAATGTATGTAATTGTTTATTCTTTTTCTGGAAGAGGGCTCAGAAAATTGTGCAAGCTTCAGGCCCCAACAAACTTGTATCCGTCTCTGCCAGAAGAGAAATCCCTGACTTCCATCTTCTTTCTGTCCTCAGGATCTCACCAGTGCTTTCCATTGACTGACTGAACCTAGCTGTGAGTTAGCCAGTCAGCGAGCCCAGGAAAGGCAGATTGCAAAGGTCAAACCCCTGAGATACGGCGCAGTGCTGGAGAAGGGTTTGAGGGGTGGATGGATACAAGAGCAAACGGCAATGGCCACCACCAGCCACTCATTGCAAACCATATTTAGAAAATCTGTCCCTGTCTCCCACTCTGTCTCTCCTGGAATTGAGTGTAGGAATTGAACAACAGAATTTGCCACTTTTCCTCTTGGATTTCTAAATCAATGCACAAGTTCAATTTCTCGTTATGTTTAGAGTGAGCTGATCCATTTCCTTGGCAGAGCCTAAATGTGGTTTTTCAAAAAAAGAATAGGAAGAAAAAATAGGGTGAAGTCCCACATTCATCTTTGCATATCACTATCTTCGACATCAATGTGAATCCAATCTGTTGAAAAAAATCTCGGCATCCAATGCTTTCCTGAGTTATAACAACCCTTAATTAAAAACCAAAAAAATCACAGCTAGCTAAGCTCAAAAAGACTTAAATTACTTAAAATGATTCAAATAAACTCTAGATCCTCTTGTACATACTTATAATGTCTTACAGATAATAAAAAGAATCTGTTCTGGTCAAAAGTAAACAGAAAAGGCTGTTCTATTTAATTTTATTGCTTTAAAATATGTTCAGAGATGGTCAGGAAATATATGACCTAGTTTATTTTCTGTGTACATCATTAAAGTAATGACAGAAAAATAAGTGAAAAAGATGTTTCAATACCAAAGAATCCACATGTCTGTGTTGAACTTACCACTTCAAACACTGGTGGTTATGAACAACCTAGTGGTAAGAGTTTATTAAAAAATAACATGGATTTTACGAGGTGAGATTAAAGAGTCCTTTAAAATAGAGAGCATTCTTTCATAAATAAAAAAATAATTGGGCTTCCCTGGTGGCGCAGTGGTTGAGAGCCCGCCTGCCGATGCAGGGGACACGGGTTCGTGCCCCGGTCCGGGAGGAGCCCACATGCCGCGGAGCGGCTGGGCCCGTGAGCCGTGGCCGCTGAGCCTGCGCGTCCGGAGCCTGTGCTCCGCAACGGGAGAGGCCACGACAGTGAGAAGCCCGCGTACCGCAAAAAAAAAAAAAAAAAAATTAATAACATAAGTAAAATTCCAGTTTCTTGTAAATTATATTTAAAATGATGACTATATTCCTATTTTTAAATGATGTCAATTCAAAGGGTTTTAAACGTTGGGTACAAAGAACGAACGATACCAATATTTTGAATAATGTTTTAATGTGATTTCAAATGTGAAGAACAACAATTTGATAGAGAAAAGATTTGTTCATTATGAACTTGGAGACACATACGTTAATATCTACAATGTGCTGGATGTTGCTGCAGTAAGGAGATCATGTTACCATTAGTTCTCTAATTTTACAATCAGCAAAATAAAAATCAGTGGCAGTAACGGATTCTCTCCAGTTCCCAGAACTACTAAGTAATGGTCTGGGAACACAAAACATCAAATATTTTTCTTTTTTTTCCAATATACTGACTACTAGGTAGAAAACCAATTAAAAGTATATATTTCTTGTATAAATATAAGTTGGTCCTCTTAGAGAATGTCATTAAAATCAGACTTTTTTTTAATTCTCCAAAGAGTAGCAAACTTGGCTGCAATGTTAACATAGTCCTCAATCATCTCTCTGAGGCGCTATATTTATGCATAACCGAGTAAACACCTACCCTTCTTGTGGGATTTAAGTGTGAGTTTCTGAGGTCTCAATCTTGTCTTCTTTTGTCATAACCTGAAATGTTGTCTGAAGTTTTCTTTTTAATTTACTTTCTCCAAATCTAATCCTCCAACTGCTTGCTTCAGAATTACTCAAGGACCCAGGAAATGAGGCAAGGGGGAAAAAAAAGCATGTAGGTTGCAAAGGTAGAAGTAAAATTATCTATATTCGCAGATGAGATGATCTTGTGATAGAAAATTCTAAGTAGTCTACTAAAAAACCATTCGAACTAATAAATGAGCTCAGCAAGGTTGCAGAATACTAGATTAATACACAAAAATCAATTATTTCTGCACACCAGCAATGATCTTTCCAAAAGTAATATTAAGGGAAATTTTCTGTTTACAGTAGTATCAAAAAGAATAAAATATTTAGTATAAATTTAATCAAAAAAGCACAGGAGTGGAACACAAACTACAAAACATTAGTGACAGAAATTAAAGAAGGTCTGAAAAAATGGAAAGACATTGTATGTACACCAATCACAAGACTAGATATTGTTAGGGTGATAATATTCCCCATATTGGTCTACAGATTCAAAACAATGCCTATCAAGATCCCAGCTAGCTTCTTTGCAGAAACTGACAAATTAATCCTAAAATTTATACAGAATTGCAAAGGACCCAGAATAGCCAAAACAATCTTGAAAAAGAAGAATTAAATCAGAGGACACACATTTCCCTATTTCAAAATTTAACACAGACCTACAATAATCAGAGTGTGGTACTGGTATAAGAATAGACAGATATTAATGTAATAAAATGAGAGTCACAAAAGAGACTATATTTACAGTCAACTGACTTTCAACAATGGTCTCAAGACATTTCAATGAGGAAAGAATAATCTTTTCAACAAACAGTGCTGGGACAACCAGATATATCTACATGCAAAGGGATGAAATTGGATCCATACTACACACTACATCAGGGGTCCCCAACCCCTGGGCCACGGACCACCTGTCCGTGGCCTGTTAGGAACCAGGACCCACAGCAGGAGGTGAGTGGCAGGTGAGCGAGCGAAGCTTCATCTGTATTCACAGCCACTCCCCATCACTCGCATTACCGCCTGAGCTCCGCCTCCTGTCAGATCAGCGGCGCATTAGATTCTCATAGGAGCACGAACCCTACAGTGAACTGCGCATGCGAGGGATCTAGGCTGCGGGCTCCTTATGAGAATCTAATGCCTGACGATCTGAGAAGGAGCTGAGGCGGTGATGCTAGCTCTAGGGAGCAGCTGCAAATACAGAGTATCATTAGCAGAGAGGTCTGACTTCACAGAGACTGTAATAAATCAATTGCCTGCAGACTCATATCAAAACCCTATCAGCGACTGGCAAGTGAAAACAAGCTCAGGGCTCCCACTGATTCTGCGTTATGGTGAGTTGTATAATTACTTCATTATATATTACAATGTAATAATAATAGAAATAAAGTGTACAATAAACGTACTGTGCTTGAATCATCCCGAAACCATCCCCCATCCCCCCAGTCCGGGGAAAAAATTGTCTTCCACGAAACCAATCCCTGGTGCCAAAAAGGTTGGGGACCACTGCCCTACATACAAAAATTAACTCAAACCCACCTGTTCTCTTGGCCTTTTGCAGCGGGGAGGGCACCCAGCCGATCCTCGGGCCCTGGTGGGGCTGGGCTCACACCACGTCCCCTCCAGCTTTGCCAGCCCGGCGCTCCGCTGCTCCCAGTGGTCAGAACGCAGGAATAGAGCAGGTCTTGGCGGCCCAGGTTGGGGTCGGAGGCCGTGCCCTTCCCAGGCGGCTCGAAGCACACACGCTGCGCCCAGTCACCCCGAGGCTTCCCATTGCGCAGGCGCGATAACAAGTTTACGCTTCGCTTTCCCAGGGCGCATGCCCAGCTACTCTGCAGCGGGCTCGCGCCAGCCCAGACTGTGGCGGCTGCGGCCGGTTTCCGACCAACCGTGGGCCTGGGGAGTTTGTGTCCAATGACTGCGGGTGCAGCAGCCTGAGTTCTAAGCACAGGAGATGAGTATACATCAACATTTTTAGGAGAAAACATACATTGTCAACTCACTGGGAGAAGCCTTAGGAAGTACTGCTAACCACCTACACTGTCATCAGAATAAATGTCCTCCTGGCTTCACATGAGGCACCAAGCTAGATGCAGATCATCACCCCCCAGGACAATTAGAAGACCCTCTCTCTGAGTAACCTCAAATTGAGGATTTCCAGAGCTTACTCAGGCTCTAGAAGCAGATGACACCACGAAATAGAAGGCTTTACCCGAGATCTCAGATCAAGAATTTTGTCTCCATTTATCTTCCCTCGAAAACTTCTCCTCTCCCTGACCTGCAAAATTCTCTGACCTAGAAATTTAAACAAAACCCTTGCTCTTTCAGTTACAGACAGATTGACTAGAGGTTGTTTGTCTTAGCCTATCCTCCCCCTATTCCTCCACCCTGGGCGCCCTTTCAAACTGTGTCTTGCTTCGACTAACTCTTACTGCTTTTTCAACAGTTTTAGCAGAGCCCCAAAACCCACTCACACGAGTCTTTCAAACCCTGGCCACCTTAGCTAATCAGTCTAATTGCTGGTTAGGTCAGCGTCTAAATAACACAGAGCCTGAACTAGGTTTTGTTCCTGCCAGTGCAAGCGCCTGGTAGACCCATTCTGGGCAGTAAATGAGTGGAAGTCACTCTACTTCCTCCTACTGCAGAGTGACTTGGCATTGGGGAAACCCCATGGAGGCTCGAGGTCTGTCCTTCACTCAGGTGAGGCTATCGGAGGAAAAAGTTTCTCTTTGCCTTGAAAATAAAAACAGCACTGGACCCTTCCTAGGTAACATACCAAAACAATACTGTAATCAAACACTATGGTTTGATTCCACGGATGGCACCTTCAAACCATCCTTAGATGTCATAAATGAGTTCCAGACTGATTATAATAATACAAATGTTTGCCTAGTCACTGGACAATATTCTTGGTCTGCATGCCACACAAATGGGACCTGAAACAGCTCAGCTGTTCCCTGTGTTGGTCTACCCGATACCCCAGGCTACAGATGGGTCGACCAAAATTCTGGAATGACCTGGTCAGGTAATGACACCTATCTCGATAGCTGCCCAAACCAGACTGAAGGTCTCCTCTACCAGATATTTCACAACCTGTTTTGCTCTTACAGCCTGACAGAGGCACATGGGAAATGCAGATGTACAGATGCTAACATAACTAATGACAAAGTCCACCATGGACACCAAACTCCAAACTGGTGGGTCATAGGTTCCGCCCTGACCTTGTCTGTGAACACGTCTGGTCTGTTTAGTTTATGTGGCAATAAGGTATATAAAGGGTTCCCACCTAAATGGTCAGGGCGATGTGGACTTGGCTACCTGGCACCTTCCCTCACTAGGTATCTCACTTTAACTGCTAGCCAGATTACAAACCTGGGCTCCTTCAGGCATAAAGTAACACCACATAGACGCATCCAACCAGAAATTGTAGGCAAGCCACTCATGTATCGCAGTACTGATTCCATAAGGAGCCTTTTTCTGAGTTGGAGAACTTCTGACCTAGAAGAAGCAATTCTGAACATTTCCAAAGTCATGGAACATGGATTCGCTGCTGCCCCACAGACCTTGAAAACACGTCCATCAGGAGTTAGTAGTTTCGCCTCTGTGCTCCAAAGTCACCATCTCCTGGCTACACAGGCTGCCCAACAAGGAACACAGTGTGCCATCGTTGGCAGACAATGCTGCTTGTATGAAAATAAATCAGAAGAAATACAGAATTGTATAAACCATTTAAAAGAACAGGCCAAAATCCTACGTAAAATGAGTGAAGCACCATTGATTAATTGGACTGACCTCGAGAATAAGCGACTGGTTCAGTGAAAGATGGGGCCATACGTTGGGATTTGCTCTTTTATGCGTATTCATCCTTGTTATCTGTGTTTTTGTCTGCACATCTCTTACCTCCCAACTTCTAATCCAAGTCTCTCCACAATGATCTCTGCAGCTCCTTGCCTGTGAAACTTCATGACAGGTTATAACAGGGAAATGAAGGGACTAACCACACCAAAATGGTATAAAGACTATTTTAAACTGAGAACATCTGAACAAACAGCAGCTGCAGCGGAAAAAAAACAAAACAAAAAAAAACCATCTCTAAACTTCCCTTTAATGAGTAAATTATGTCTTTCTCAGAATTCAGCTGCCATACACCCCTCTCTGAGGGAGTTTTCTGTAAGGGAGGATCCTGGCTTGGCATCAGGACCTGCCAGGGAATTATGGGACTACATCCTGTGAGAACCTTCCATATTTTCCCACTGAGACCTTAATACCTTTCCCCACCCCCATCCCTCTAAGCTGGTATATAAATCCTTACTCCTTATAGCATGCTGCTGTAAACATGTGTAATAATCTTTGCTCCTATTAATCTGTCTGTCAATTCACAGGCCCCCAACTACTTCAACCTAAGTTGGTAAAGGAAAAGTTTTCTTCCTCATAACACTTTCTAGACTTTTCTGGATATACCAGAGGGTGTGTTCAAATACATAGAGGAATTTGGAAATCTTGATTTTGTTTGAAGGTGAAAGAATCCAGCGTACATGTACACAGGCTCTGTGGAAATCCTTTTAAATTTGTCTCAAACAGTAAACTTTGGGTAATCAAAAAAAAAAAAAATTACCTTAAACTGGATCATAGAAATAAATGTAAATGCTAAAATTATAAGAAATACAGGAGTAACTCTGCGTATTCTTGGGTTAGGTAATAGTTTCTTAGATATGACACCAAAAGCACAGACAACAAAAGAAAATAAATAAATAAATTAGACTACATCAAAATTTAAAACTTTTGTGCTTCAATAGCCAACAAGAAAGTGAAAAGACAACCCACAAAATGATGGGAGAAAATATTTGAAAATCATATATATAAGATACTTGTATTCAGAATATTTATTAATGAGTCTTACAACTCATTAATAAAAGGACAAATAATTAAAACTTGAGCAAAGAATTTGAATAGACATTTTTCCAAAGAGAATATACAAATGGTTAAAAGCACATGAGGAAATGCTCAACATCTTTAATCATTAGGGAAACTCAAAACCGCAGTGTGATACCACTTTACATGCACAAGAGTGGTTAAAATGTTTTTACAAGGGGGACAATTACAAGCATTCATGAAGATGTGAACCCTCATACATGCTGAGGGTAAAATAAATGGTATTGCTGCTCTAGAAAAACCTTCACCAGTTCTTCAAAAAGTTAAACAGAGTTGTCATATAACCCAGTAATACCACTTTTAGGTTTTTACTCAAGAGAAATAAAAATATACATCAAAACAAAAACTTTATATGTATGTTTCTAGCAGCATTATTTATGAGTCAAAAAGTAGAAACAACTCAAATGTCCATCACTTACTTGATGAATAGATATATTAAGAGGTATATCCATACAATGGAATATTTTTGGAAAAAAAAATGAAATACTGTTACATACTACCACACGGATAAACCTTGAAAACATTCTGCTAAATGAAGGAAGCCAGTCACAAAGACGACATATTTTATGATCCTATTTATTTTAAATGTCTAGAAAAGGCAAATCTATGGAGACAGAAAGTAGATTTGTGGTTGTCAAGTGCTGGGGGGAATGGGGGAATGGGGAGTCATTGCTAATGGGTATGGGGTTTCTTTTGGGGTGATGAAAATATTTTAAAATTGACTGTGGTGATGGTTGTACAACTCTGTGAAAATACCAAAAGCAGTTGAATTATACATTCTGAATGGGTGAATTGAATGGCATGTGAAATATATTTCAGTAAAGCTATTTTTTCATGTCATAACAGGAGATAGAAAAGAAAGAATAATTCTGGAAGCTTGTTTAAAACACAGATTACTTGACTCAACTCCGTACAGCTGAAACGGAGTTCCTGGGAATGCTGTCCAAAAGTCTGCAATGGTTTTCACAATTTCACCAAGTACCTCTTAAGCACCCTGCTTTAGACTGCAGAGGTTACTAAAACGGAAACAGCTCAGGAGCAATGACTATACTGGCTATTAGGCATCATTCCACCCTCAGCGTCAGTGACCGGGTTGAGTTTTGATCTACAGGGAATGAGCTTTTTACACAAAAAGAAGGCAATCACTCCTTTTGGGTGAGAGCACTAAGAAAGAAGGGGATATGGAGTTTGGTTTGAGTGTTCCAAGAGACAAAGTTGCCCACTTGGCATTATTGCCCTTGGTTAGCCAGGTAGGAGCCAGGAGCACCAGAGGGGCGGCCCCATAGCCAGAACCCTGGACTTGTGCTGCTCTGTTGCCAGTCTAACTTTTAGCAAAGATAAAAGCAGGGAACAAGTGGAACCCCAAGGATAGAAAAGATCCTGACTGTGAATGTTCAAATAATGCAAAAGCAAACAAACAAACAAAAAGCAAAAAACTTCAAGCTTTATTTTTAAGTGATTAGTTTCTTATGAGAGATGATTCTATATCATAACACATTATATTTGGCAGGAAACACATGAATTTCCTACTACTGTTAATTTTTATATCTTTGTAAAGTACATATATACCAGCTCCAAATTATCTGTGGAGCCTTCTGTAGTCACCTTCTTTGACAGATCAAAATGGACCCACAAAATACGAAGTTTTGTTCTATTAACATATACTGAGAAACTTTTATTTCACATAGTGTTTTTTAAACTAATTCATTTTACATATTGTAGCAGGTTTCTTTTGACTCTCTGTCCCAAACAATCATTTTAATCAGCTTTTCAACAGAGGTTTAGGGAAATAGATAGCATTTTTAAAGTTATGCGTTTATATTTTTCCCAGAGAATAGCAAGAAAGAAGAAAACCTCTCTGGTCATACTGTCAGTGTCAATGTTAAATGTCAAGATGACATTTAATAACTAATCTACAAAAAGTAAATGAGTTCTCTTTATTCCCTTGCCCTTACACCAGGATAGGCTTCCTGTTACTTAAACAAATTACCATCCTATTCAAAAAGACTCAGGAATCAGGGCCTTTGTCAAAGAATCTGGGATAATATATTAGGGTCTGTGAAAGCTTGAAAAATACAACTTATTAATTTAACATTTTACATATTCAGAAGAGTCATTTCTTCTTAGGGCCATTTGAAAAGAAGAATTTTTAGCACCATTTCAGCTAACAGCAGGAACATTCTAGGAATTTTAAAGATTCTTGTTAAGCTGTCTACATCAAGCTGAGTCCATTTATCATTGACTATTTTAAGTCTAACTCTTAGCTCTTACTTTTGTGATTTAACGTAAATCTAATTGGGGGTTCTCTGGCTCCTTTCAAGTTTATAAAAGGAAATTTCATGAGGAAAAATGTGGAATATTGTTTTTCAATTTGCTATAATATTAATTTGAAATGGAAATCTCCAAAATGGTTTAAAGGTCACTTTAAAATTTGTACTTTGGGACCACTTCTGACATTTTAATGCAGTAATAATTTTCTTCATTTCTAGTGAATTTTTGAAGGAAGGAATATTAACCAGATTCTTATACATAAAGTATTCATCTAAATGTATTCAAGAACCAGAGCTATTAAAACTTAACTAGTAACTCTTTAGTAACTAGTGAGTAATTAATTTAATTATTTAGCATTTGTATATGTAGATAATACCAACAATTTTCCTGCTTTGCATAAATATGATTAAAGACAAGTTAATTTTTGGAATCTAATACAAAATATTAGATACTTTACATATGTCCTCTAATCTCTGATGACTTCTAGAAAGCCTTTCAACTCAATAACATATAGTCATTCATATGTTAGTATAAATAGAGATAAAAGGGTGGGGTGGGGTAGGGAATAACATCAAGAAAAGATGAAGAAAGGTTTTGCTTAAATCCTAAATTTCATTCTGAACATACTGAGTAAGAAAAGAAATAGGATTGATTATAAAGTATTTTATATACCTTATTTTTTATAATATTTTCAGTATATTTAATTGAAAATAAATATTAATTTGGTATGTAAATCACCTATAATTGCACCTATAAGATGATATATAATTCTTATTTTCTGAATAATTTGGTCTATGTATTTATATGGATATGTATGTAATTTTCATGTTCACATACATAAATGAATAATGGGCGAAGTTTACGTTTTTCACTACTTCAGAAAGTATTTTACTTATTTTTAATTATGAAAAATTTCAAATATACATTGAAGTAGAGAAGTTACTACAATGGACTTTTTCACGTATCCAGAGTCAATAATTATCAAGACTTTGCTTCAACAATTATCAAGACTTTGCTTCTTGCTCCATGTGCCTCTTTCTCCTTTTATCTCCTTCATTTGCTCATTAAAGCAAATGGCAGCTATCATATCATTTCACTTTCACATAGTTTCATATGCAACCAGAAAAAAAAAGTGGGCTTCCATCTTATGTCACCTTAACGCCTAACAGAATTATCATAACCCATAAATGTATTCAAATTTCCCAAATTGCTCAAAAATATGTTTTTATTGTCGTTTTGTTTGAACTAGGATCTAAACAAGATCCACGATTGGTATTTGGCTGTTGTGCCTTTAAAGTCATTTTAAGTCTAAAACAATAGAGCATATTCCTTCTTTTTCTTTTTTTTTTTTTTCTTCTCTGCCACTGACCTGTTAAAGAAACTGTGTCAGTTGTCCTGCAGAATGTCCCACATTCTGGGTTTGTCTGCTTCCTTGTGGTAAGTTCCACTTACCTATTGTTGAATATCTAACAATCCCCCAATTTAAAACAGCCACATATTATCTATTATCTTAGTGCTATGGATTGACTGGGCTCAATTCCAATATTCAGTTTGGCTCACCCACAAGCCTGAAAGTTGATGCTGCCTCTCAGCTTGGAAATCGGTGAGGCTATCAACAGAAAGGTATATCTGTGGCATCTTCACGTGGCTTGAGCCTGCTTACAGCATGAAAGCTAGATTCCAAGCGTGAACATACCAAAACATATGCTCAACAGCAGATGCTGAAGGCTTCTTATCATCTAGCCTTGGATGTCACACAGTGTCACTTCTGTAACATTCTATTGATCAAAAAGCAAATCTCAAGAATCTCAAGCCTAGATTCAAGCTGAAGAGGACTATTCAAAAGAGTAAAGATAAGGTTATTCATTGGAGAGCAATCTTTAGAGTTTAGCTACTATACTGTGTTTTTTAATTGGTTCCTTTAGTACCAATATATCCTATCAATGGCAGTTAACTCTAAAGGCTTACTTACATTCAATTATTTTGGCCAATGATATATCTTAGTGGTACTCTATACTTTATTTTTTAATTTTTTTTTGTGGTAGGCGGGCCTCTCACTGTTGTGGCCTCTCCCATTGCGGAGCAACAGGCTCCGGACGCGCAGGCTCAGCGGCCATGGCTCACGGGCGCAGCCGCTCCGCAGCATGTGGGATCCTCCCGGACCGGGGCACGAACCCGTTTCCCCTGCATCGGCAGGCGGACTCTCAACCACTGTGCCACCAGGGAAGCCTCTATACTTTATATTATACCACATCAGAAGGCACATAGTGCCAGGTATGATTTAAGGCAACTTACAAATTTATATGAAAACCAACATAGCATAAAGTAAGATAATGAGAAAAATATTTAAGATAAGTGAGAGTAGATATATAAGATACTATTAAATACAGTGCATAAAAGTATGTGCACTTAAAGAGTCTCTCATCCCACCTCCCACAGCTTCCATGTCCTGCTATGGAAGGACACATCAGAATCTCCAAGAAGAATGGAGCATGATGGCCCTTAATATGTCTTTTTTAATATTGTCTTGTTCACATGACTGAGCTCTTTAATAAGTGCATCTGTGTTGTTGGGAAAGAGAATCACATATGTCACATACGAGGTGGTCATTCAGTGTGTCATTAGGAAACCATCTCATGATTCTGGGCAAGATGGACATCTGCCCAGTCCTACACTGTGAGAAATTATGGATGCGTTGACTGAAGGACATTATTTTTCTCAAAGGAAACTCTGAAATCACTCAAATGATTGAACAAGTACTTGCCTGAGACTAAGGAGATTCACCAGATACATCTGTCAGGTAAAATACTGGATACCCAATTGAATTTGAATTTTGGATAAACAATGTTTTCTTAAAAAGCATTAGAGGGCTTCCCTGGTGGCGCAGTGGTTGAGAGTCCGCCTGCCGATGCAGGGGACATGGGTTCGTGCCCCGGTCCGGGAAGATCCCACATGCCGCAGAGCGGCTGGGCCCATGAGCCATGGCCGCTGAGCCTGCGCGTCCAGAGCCTGTGCTCCGCAACGGGAGAGGCCACAACAGTGAGAGGCCCGCGTATCGCAAAAAAAAAAAAAAAAAGCATTAGGTATGTTACATGCACTATTTGGGACATACTAAAATAAATTTTTTGTTGTGTATATGAAATTCAATTTAAATTGGTGTCCTGTATTTTTGTTTCCTAAATCTGGCCATTTTAACCCCAGAGAACATGAAAAAGAGTATCTGGATTTGATAAATTTAAGACAAAACTCTATTATTATAATGATTTTATTATGAAAGAACATCAGTGAGGCTCCCACAGCATGTCTGATTTGTATAGCACAGTCTGAAAGTTTCAAACTTCCTCTTTAGTGTATTTAGTGAATAATCAGAGTGTTTTGTTTTGTTTTGTTTTTTGTGGTATGCGGGCCTCTCACTGTTGTGGCCTCTACCGTTGCAGAGCACAGGCTCTGGACGCGCAGGCTCAGCGGCCATGGCTCACGGGCCCAGCCGCTCCGCAGCATGTGGGATCTTCCCGGACCGGGGCACGAACCCGCGTCCCCTGCATCGGCAGGCGGACTCTCAACCACTGTGCCACCAGGCAAGCCCCGGAGTGTATTTTTTTACAGCTTGAGCACAAAAGTTATCGTTGCCCCAGCCAACTTCCTGATCCTCTATAGTGTCTAAAATCACAATCATACCTTTAGAATAAAAGTGTACATGTGTTACTTGGGAAAAAGAGAAGATATCGGTATAATCACAATGATGTTCCTTAGTATTGAACACACCAGGCATCAGATGATTTAGCTAGTGCTTAGGGAAGAAGTAAGAAGAGAACTAGACAAGATATTGAGGTTTTCATGGAGAAAAAAAGGAGAGGGGACGAGAAGGAAAGTTCTGAAATGCAGGGAGCTGTTTGGGGTAAGGAAGCATGGAAGAAGGAAGGCTGTGTGCACCCTGAAGGTACAAGGCATCTGGGGGTGATTTCATACTGGAGAAATTTTGGCCATAAAATTGGAGATAAAATGCCAAGAGAGTAATGTGATTCACAACTCTGTCTACCATAGTCCTCAGAGTACTAATGTTGGTGAAAATGATAATCTATTATGCTCAGCTGGTTTCAAACTATTCACATATTTTAGTCTTTCAATTCTTTGTTTTCCGCAATTTAAACTTAGTTTGGGAAGCCAGTGCAGATTTTGAAGGTAGCCTTTTTCTTTTTAATCTCATGTCTCATTTTGACCTAGAAGCCACTAAATATTTATGTTTTTTCAGATTCTCATAATTCATACCTTAAATAATATTCAATAACTTTTCTATCACCTCTAAAACAATAATCCCTGAATCTTTTTCTCTAGCTAAACCTTCTTTCATGAACTCCAGGTCTGTAAACATTTACTTGGAATCCCCCGGGGAATTGCAAATTCAACATGTCCTGAAGGGAACTTATCAGCTTCCTTTCCTACTATATTAGAGACTGGAAAACCCCTTACTCATTTGTTTCTCTCCATACAACCCCCAAAGTCACACAGTTCTGCATTTCCAGTTCTCCTTTACCATTTTACTCCATGGTAGTCTTTTTTTTACCCCCAGTGCACAGTTAGTTATACCATAGGAAAAATGTAAACTCCACCCTTGGAGGCTACCCTCATTTTTCCACAGTGTTACAACACTGCTATGTATTTAGAAGATTCCATTTATACTTTCCTAAATTAGCCCATTTTAAGCTTTTTAAGCCAACCTTATATAAACTCTTCTTTTAAAGGACATATAGATTTCTTTAGTGTTTTATAATATTCAGCTGAGCAAGGAGAAATTTTGCCTCCAAATTTTCCAAACACATAGAATGTTTCTGTTAACAATTAAATGCATGTCTCTAGATGAAGAAACAAACAGAACACAATGAAAACTTGGAAAGGTACAGACTAAGTGAGGCTTCAAGCATGTTACAGAAGTCAAAGAACACACTTTTGTGGGACAGGTTTTGTCACCTTGTAAATATCATCTGCAATTAAGTGGGTTAGTGACTTTCCTTTGTTCAAAAAAAAGATGACTGACATTATTTAGTGATTTAAAAATAATTGTCAAAATAAAATTAATTGGTGAGCTCTAAGAATTTATACTTTATCATCCTCATAATGTTTACTTCAGGCTCCCTTTACCACCCTTTGAATCATCAGTCATTTAAGACAATTTTTTTCATGACATTTAATTAGGAAACATTTTGCCATCTGAATTATATGTATTATCTTCTCTTCATATTTTATTCACAGAAAAACTCTGTGAGTTGTCTGAGGCAGCTGAGAAAGTTGTGAAGAAATATATTATGAAGTATTGCCCCTTGTGTTCTTTCCCAAAGTATTCTTGTACTCTGTGACCCTTCCCAAATGAACTGCAAGATACAGCTATTTCTTACTCCCAGGATGTTCTCAAGAATTAGTGGAAAGAGAACCAGCCAGTTACAATGAGGGTTTTGTCTCTTGTGACAAGAAAGGTGGGGTTCCAAGTGGAGGTATTGGTGATCATCTGACTGGAGAGTAGTTGAGGATATAAACATTCCTGCAGATGCCAACATCAATGATTTACTGTACCCGAGATCCAGACTGGATGGCCTACATCTGAGCAAATGACAGTGTGGCACAGATAATGGTGCCAGAAGCCATAATCTCCCTCTAAATCACTCCCTACCCACCAACTCAATTTCAGGATGCTCACGAAGTTCTATAACCACCTCAGGAAGAAAGATGGTGAGGAGATCACGAAATGAGGTGAAACACACCTAAACTTTGCCCTCCTTCTAGAACCTTTCTACTCACAACTTCTGAAATGGAAATAAAGCACTGGTCTTATATCTTATCTCAGAACCTTTTTTCCCCAGCTTTACTGAGAAATCATTGACATACATCACCGTATACATTTAAGGCACACAGCATGGTAGTTTGATTTACATATATTGTGAAATGGTTACCACAATATGTTCAGCTAACATCCATCATCTCATACAGATGCAATAAAAAGAAAAGAAAGGAGAAAAGAAAAAACTTTCTTGCTGTGATGAAAACTCAACGATTATCATATATATCATACAGCAGTGTTAACTAGAGTCATCACAACTAGAGTTGTGCAGGACCCTGTGCACTCTTGGTGGGATTGTAAATTAGTGCAGTCACTATGGAAAACAGTATGGAGGATCCTCAAAATAATAAAAATGGAGCTATCATATGATCCAGCAATCCTACATCTGGGAATACATCCAAAGGAAATAAAATCACTATCTTGAAGAGATATCTGCACCCCCATGTTCATTGCAGCATTATTTACAATAGCCAAGACATGGAAACAACCTAAGTGGATGAATGGATTAAAAAGTTATAATGTATAATATATGTGTGTGTGTGTGTATATATATATATATATATATATATATATATATATATATACACATGCATTTACATATATATAATGCAATATTATTCAGCCATAAAATTTAGGGATACTCTATCATTTACGACAACATGGATGGACCTTGAAGGCATTATGCTAAATGAAATAAGTCAGACAGAGAAAGACAAATACTCATGATCTTGTTTATATAAGGAAACTTAAAAAAAAAAAAAAGCAAAAGAAAAGAAAGAAACTCAATGAAAAAGAGAAAAGAGGTCAGACTTGTGATTACCAGAGGCAGAGGGTAGGAAGACGGAGAATTGGAGGAAGGTGGTCAAAAGGTACAAGCTTCCAGTTATAAGATAAATAAGTACTAGGGATGTATCTAGAACTTTGAATTCATTTTCTCCTTACTATTTGACACACTTAAATGCATTTGCAAACTAAGAAAGTCATTATATCCTTTGAACCAAAGAACAGTGTTTTACACTTGCCCTTATTAATATTCCTAGTTTCAGCCCATCTTCTACGTCCTCTCAAAATGGTGACTATGTACCTCTAAACAGGTATTCTTTAGTTAGTAGCAGGGTGATTTAGCGGAAGGAACTCTGATCCGATGACTGCATAACTGCTCCATCTTTGTCACTGTTCTGGGACCTTGTTTTGGGGAAATATAATTTTAAAAAAAATCTCCCAACCCAGGAAATTTCTCCAAGAATGCAGAAGAGAAATAAAAACAATTTTATTATTGAATAAGCATTAAACTAGAATGTGATATGCATCACAGGCAATCTGTTAAAGACAATGCCAAGACAGAAAGACATCTCACCCTTTTTCTGGAGCCAAGCAGATACAACACATTGTCTCAAGAGAAACCTGAACTTGTCCTCAAGAAAGAGGACTTGACACACTATTTGTCACACGTAGTACATCCTAAATTCACCTGGTAATTCAGGTGACCATCTATGTTAGCTAATTGACTCTATCCAGAGGAAAAACACACTTCTTATATCTGTATGATAGGAAGGAGTTTTGTAACTTGGTCTGAGGTCCCCATCCACCCACAGAAACTGGGAACAAGATCTTCCTTGATGATTACATTTCAAAGAGATGGCTCCCAGGTCCCTGAGAAAGACAATTCTGGGTCATAAAGCTGGCAAGAGTCTTATTTAGCTTTTTAAAAAATTCACATGTATTTCAAAAAGAGAAAGAACTTACAAGTTTTCTAAAGTGAACACTAAGCAAAGGGGAGGGGAAGACTCACTTATTTTCAGCAGGAAGAATTAAGTTTTTCATCTTTAATTCGTTTGCCCTTACACTCGGATAAGTCACCAGTTGCTTCAGGCCTTTGTCTTCTCATTTATAAAAGGCTAATTCGTATTGTATGATCTCTAACATACAGTTTCTCTCTAGAGTCTACATCGTCTTTGTCTTTTCATTGTTAATTGTGATTGACTACATTTTTTCAACTTGATGTCATCTAGTAGTTTGATTAAGTTGCCTTCTAAGTACTTATCTAAATAAATCACTGAGAAAGAGGAAAGAGGCCCCTGACATCCTGGTCTGATGCTGATAGCTAAGCTGTATTGTTCTCTTCTTGAATGTAAACCATCTCACAGAACAGCAATATCAGACAAAGTCACTCTGAGTGTATGATAAAATGACACAACTCAGGGTCATGGTGTAACCCACAAAATACCAACCTTCCTTCTCTCCTGCCTAATATGAGTGACTGCTGCTTTAACAAAAAAAAAAATCAGCTATGGCTTCATGCTAGCTCCAGTCTGCTTTCTTTATAGATAAGATTGATTGAGGTAGCCAATCATAGAATTATCCCTGCTTCTTGACAGCATCCAAAGCCCTGCTTCCTTAGACACTCTCCAAAATGACTCAGCCAAAACAAATATCCTATAATAGAATTCCCCATAATAAGCATTCTCCTGCAACTGCAACAAGTAATAGATCAAGATTTTTCAACTACAGATATGTTGCAGGTGGTCTTTGGCAGAAAGAAATTGACATCATTGATTTAAAATGAAATGTGGAATAGGAAAAAACCAAGGGTAGAGCCTGTGAAACAATGCTGGGGGTTTCACTGCTTGTCATTGATCCTTTCATCAATAACTTTGGCCATGGAAATTTAACCCAGTACACATCCACCTGACAATACAACTATTCATTTCACCTCTCTTTCTTCTTCACAAAGCTATCAGCAGAGACTTTCTCTAATTCACTTGGACCATTTATGTAACAACTGTGACTGTGTCCTGATTTTTTTTCACTTTTAAATTGTTTGATTTGTGTGTGTGTTTAAAAATTGTACGTATTTTGTAACTGGGAGAAAGGTGCTCAAGGTTGTTTGGCTTGCCAGTTTTTATCAAAATCATGTCAACACTTACTTCCTCCCTATGCACTATTGAATATGATGTCTTTCCTTTGTTTGCCTATTCTCTTACCTAAAGTATCTTGAGTTTCTATTATTTTCTCATCCGTTTAGTCTTCAGTTCCCTTATTAATATATTTGTGCTGTCCTTTCAATTTAAAGTTGCTGTATTTTGGGCTTCCCTGATGGTGCAGTGGTTAAGAATCTGCCTGCCAATGCAAGGGACACAGGTTCGAGCCCTGGTCCAGGAAGATCCCACATGCCATGGAGCAACTAAGCCCATGTGTCACAACTACTGAGCCCATGGGCCACAACTACTGAAGCCCATGAGCCTAAAGCCCAAGCTCCACAACAAGAGAAGCCATCAAAATGAGAAATCCGTGCACCGCAATGAAGAGTAACCCCCTCTCGCCACAACTAGAGAAAGCCTGCATGCAGCAACAAACACCCAATGCAGCCATAAATAAAATAAATAAACTTATTAAAAAATTAAAAATAAATAAATAAAGTTGTTTTTTAAGTAAAATGGCTCATTCTTTCAATGAGCAGTGCATTTGTTACAATCAATGTTTACATTGATACACTGTTACCAACCAAAGTCCATAGATTACATTGTTTCACTTAGTGTTGTACATCTCATGCATCCACCATTATATTATCATATGAAATAGTTTTACTGTTCTAAAAATTATTTATGCTCTGCCTATTCATACCTCCCTTCCCTCAAACCCTGGCCACCACTGATGTTTTTTCTGTCTCCATGCCTTTCCCAGAATGTCCCATAGTTGGGATCATACAGTATGTAGCCTTTTCAGATTGGCTTTTTCCACTTAATGACACTCATTTAACTTTTTTCATGTCTTTTCATGGCTTAATAGCTCATTTCTTTTTCATGATGAAAATGCTTCCATTGTCTGGATTACTGCTATTGATTTATCCATTCACCTATGAAAAGACTACCTTGGTTGCTTCCAAGTTTTGGAGACTATGAATAAAGCTGCTATAAACATCCAAGTGCAGGTTTATATGTGGAGATAAATTTTCAAGTCAGTTGCATAAATAAATACCAAGTGTGAGGATCATACTGTAAGAGTACATTTAATATGTAAGAAACTGCCAATTGTCTTCCAAATTGCCTGTACCATTTTCCATTCCCACCAACAAAGAATGAACGTTCTTGCTGCACATGCTTGCCAGAATTTGGTCTTGTCAGTGTTTTGGATATTCACTATTCTAACAGGTGTGTAGTGGTATCTCGTTATTTTAACAGGCAGTTCCCTCATGATATACAATGTTGTTGTGCATTGTTTCGTATACTCATTTGACATCTATACATCTTCTTTGGTATAGTGTCTCTTAAGATCTTCTGCCCATTTTATAATCAGGTTGTTCATTTCCTTATTGCTTCATTTTAAGCATTGCTTGTATGTTTTGGATAGCAGTCCCTCATCTGCTATGTCTTTTGCAAATATTTTCTTCCATTCTCTGGTTTCTCATTCACTTGACAGTGTCCTTCTCAGAGCTGAAGTTTTTCATTTTAATGACATCTAGCATATTAATTATTTCTTTCATGGATCAAGCTTTGGTGTTGTATCTAAAAATCATCACCAAACCCAAAAGTCATCTAGGTGTTCTTATATGAAAGGGTCTATTTCTGTTATGTTGTTTGCCACATCTATTATAATCAGTGGAGCTAACAGAGTCCCTAATATATTTAGTATTCTGATTATTACAAAGAACCTTAATAATTAACCTTAGCTAATTTTTTTTTTACCAAAATTAACTCATTAGATGCCTAAAAATTAAGAAGGTCTAAAGCTAACTAGGAAAGAATCAAAAAGGTACAAAAATGTATAATGGGGCTTTGCTGGTGGCGCAGTGGTTGAGAGTTCGCCTGCCGATGCAGGGGACGCGGGTTCGTGCCCCGGTCCTGGAAGATCCCACGTGCCGCGGAGCGGCTAGCCCGTGAGCCATGGCCGCTGATCCTGTGCGTCCGGAGCCTGTGCTCTGCAACGGGAGAGGCCACAACAGTGAGAGGCCCGCGTACTGCAAAAAAAAAAAAAAGTATAGTGAAAGTAAGGACTCTGGGAAACAACTACCACCTCTAGGGGAGGAGGAACAAGGGAAAAGGTTGGCATGGTTACAGCCTACAGGCTTGAAGGAGGGATCACTGAAGATGGGACTCAGGCTTCTGGCCGAGGGGGTGTTGTGTTGGCGGGTTGGTACTGGTGTCTGCCTGGGGGTGGTTTGCAAGAGACAGGGAAACTGCAAACTGGATTCAGATGCTGCTCCTGGAAGGAGCCATCTCTGCTGGGGTGAAAAGCATTGCTGGTATTATGCTCACAGGAATAGCAAACAGATGCAAGTCCACAGAAAGGAGAACAACACTTTTTCTTCCCCCAACCTTGCATGTCCTTCTAATGTCCCTATTGCCAGAGCCCAGCAAGAAGCAGCTGGCAAAGCAGAAATATGGTCTGTGGAATCTCAGCCCCAGCCTCACATGCCAAGTACACAGAGTGGGCTTGAAACTGAGAGACAATAGCTTAATAACCGGCACACTCTCTCAATGGTTCATGCCAGGCTTTTGTGCTTGCCTTTGGTTAGACATCCTGCTTTTTCTTCTGTTTACATGTCCTGTCACTCATCATGCATTTGTTAAGGTGCTTTGCCTAATGTCCAGGACCCATCTGGCTGCTCCCAATCAGGATCATGATTTCTAAGGTGACATGGTCACTCTCTCCCCATGCTCCTTTGACTCCCTTTTGACCAACAAGTTTTCCAAAATTAAACACAGAGCGATATGTCCCTTCATTGTTTCCTCTTCTTTCTGAAATAAGTCACTATAACTTTCCAAAAGGTGACCTGTACAGTCATAAATCTGTTTATCTTCTCCCGAGTCCACCTCCATGAACATATATTTTGCATCCTCCATGGTACATATATATTTTGAATATTCACTGAATGTGTTAATGACACTTCCGGCTAGCCTCTAGTAAGTTTTTTCCCGAGCAATAAATATAAAATCCCCCAATCCTGTCTCTTCAGAGAAAATCAATTTTGTTCTTTATATTCGAGCATTTTCTTACCTTAGTTTCCTTGAATGAAAGCCATCTGCTTTTTTTCTTTCAAAGTTTAATAACTAAATATCCAGCCTTTTGATTTTTTATGGTATGCTCCCCATGACCAGATCATATACGTTTATTTTGTTTGTAATTGTAATGCAGCTTCTGTGTTTCCTTTATTCTCTTGTTTTTCTCTGTCTGCTTAGGTTCTACCTGTACTATTCTATTCTTTCTATTGTGCTGGATCTTCTCCCATTACAATCTTCAGGTACTCCCTACCACATTTGCTTTCTTCTTCTGTGGACTTCAGACAATACCACTTCCTTACAACTTAAAATTCTGTCTCCTTTCTTCAGCAAGGACTCTCTTCCCCTGCTGTATTCTTACTGTCCTCCTGTGTCACCTCAAGTACTTCAGTTGTTTCATCCTCCCTATTCTCACCCCAGCTCCTTTTTCCCCGTATTTTCATTCTCTTCAGACTGAGGATTCATTCCTTATCATTATTGATTATTATTTATTCTTTATCATTATTTATTCCTTATCATTATTTCCTTGTCATGATTTGGTTTTCAGTAATTTGAGAAAAAAAAATAACAGGCAATTTAAATGGATGACATTAAGACACTACTATATTTAAAATAGATAACCAACGAGGACCTACTGTATAGCATGGGGAACTCTGCTCGATATTCTGCAATAACCCAAACGGGAAAAGAATTTGAAAAAAAATAGATACATGTATAAGTATAACTGAATCACTTTGCTGTACACCTGAAACTAACACAAATTTTTAATCAACAATACTCCAATATAAAATAAAGGTTTTTTTTTAATTTTAAAAGAAATTAAATGGATGACATTAGCCTGCCTTTCCTTCTTTCATGTAAAATATCTCCTTTTACCATATGCTCAATCATTTTTTTTAACCTGACCTGTGAAGGGGAGCAGAATATGCCATCCCAAATTTGTGCCACATTGGCATGTGGATTATTTTGACCTGAAGGCAATCGAGACCCAGTAGACTCAGAACAAGCTTTTTACCTCTCCCTTAACAGCCTTTATAAAAGAATTTAGATAGGAGACATGTACCAGAAAGAGAGCTATTACCAGAGAAAAAAAATTTTTTTTTAATCTGAAAGACTTATCTGTATGGCAGGGCAAACATCTAATTAGCGAACATCTCATCTCCTTATTGCCCTGTGAGTTCCCCTCCTCTCCTTTGAAGCCCCAGGCCCCTATCCCATTCCTGAGCTCAGGATGGCGTAGGAGCCTAAATTGCCTGACTACCTTTGAGTCTCATGTCTTTGTGGGTTCCCATAAGTACATAATAAAATGTGTTTTTCCCCTGTTAATCCATCTTATATCAATTTAATTATTAGACCAGCCAAAGGACCTAGAAGGGAAGAAGGGAGAATTTTTTCTCCCTTACACACATAGAGCTTATCTTTGGCTTTCACATGTACTAGCTATAATTCTTTTCTTTCCCACACAAAAAAATTAAAAGTTCCTGGCAGTGTGATCACATCATCTTCCCCTTTCCACAACTGTTACACAATTGGATTCCCCAGAACAAATCTAAGCTGGTCTGCCATATATTGGAATTGTTAAAATAACGCAATATTAGATATAAAGTGAATAAATTCTGCAGTATGCGAGAAAACGGAAGCAGCCCAAAATTTTCAAGTAACATAGATTTATTTTCTTCTGACACAGTCCAAAATAAACCAAAACTCTCTGATGATCTAAATCTAATGTCAAATTTTCCAATTGCCAGGGCCTGGATTAGTATCTATACTATACTATATTATAAAACCCCTTTGTTTTATTCTATTTGAATTAATAATTTGCACTTTCCAAAATTATTTCAAATATTTGATTAGTACAGTACTCTGTAAATCAGGCAGACAAAAAATTATTTTTATATTACAAGTGAAAAAACTGAAAATATGTTAAATGATGTTCAGATCACAGAAAAGTGGAAAAACTAAGACAAATTTAGCTCTTCTAAGTATAGTCCCTTTCAACTACAAAAGAGAGTTGCCATGTCCTCATCACATCATGTCTTGCTAACAAGATCCTTACACAATTTGAGACGCAAATTGATATTTTAAAAAGTCTCCCATTAGACACTGTTACAAAACTTCAAAGCAAATTGATATTTTAAAAAGTCTCCCATTAGACACTGTTACAAAACTTCATTATAAATTCTTCTAGAAAGCTATTTGGCAATGGATATCAAATATCATAAATATTTTCTTACTCTTCAACATAATTATGCTACTACCACAAATCTATCTTGAGACAATAATCTGACACAAAAATGATTCATGCACAAATATATCCATGACAGAGTTAGAATCAAACTACATGCCAACTATGGTGGAAAGTTAAATAAATACAGTAAATCCACAAGGTAGAATTACAAACAGCTGTTAAAATAGGGCCCATTACGAGTTTCTATTGCTATGAAAAATTGTTACTCTACAAATGTTAATTGAACAGGACAGGATTCAAATGTATATATAAATTATGACTACAATTATCACATATCCTCATCCAATTCATTTGTGTACCTTTAAAATGGCCATTTAAAATTTTTGTTTTCTGAAAATGTATTATTAAATTAATGCTGCTCTTATAATCAATGGCATTTTACACTGAAGGAAAAATATTTCATAAAATGCATGAAAGAACTTTGGAATAAAAGTAAACAAATATTACAAGTTATTTGGAATAGATGAATTGTGGATGATTTTCTTCTTTTACTTTTCTATATTTCTCTCCAAACCTATAAGTTAGTAAACAATAACAACAACACAAACTCTCCCCCCAAAAGTGTCCCTATTGTCTATTTTCTCACCAAAACCAAATATCTTTTCTTATGGTTGGTCTTCATTCTGACATCCTTTACTAATGTAACTATAACGGAAACAACATTTTAGATCAGCAATATTTTATTTCTTTCTGTTAACTCTATGTCCCACATTTTTCCCTCCCATTTATTTTTCAATTTAAATTCTCATCTTGTTTTTTCTTTGTTTTGTTTTGTTCTTATTTGCTTCCTGAGAGTGTACTAACTCATAAAACTTTTGTTTGAGGTTCCCCCTTCTACCCTCCTCATGGAAGCCATTCTCTGACCTGGTCTCTCAGGTCTCTAATCATTTCTAAATTTCTAAACTAATCATTTCTCTCATAATCTTAAAAAGGCACATCTCCAGTTCTCAAAATTCTTTAGTGACTGACACACCGTGAGACCAAACCACCAGGGGTCTATCTTCATGAAGAAATGAGGAGTCTCTCCAGAGGAAGTTTACATTAAATGAACAAAAGCTCCTGCTTGTGTCTAAATTTGTGGAAATCACGAACTTGTCACGAAAACATGTCTCCTGGTCTAGGACTCTTCTGTAAGAATGCTGGTACGTCATAAAATTACTTTTTCTCTATTGAACTTTCATAGTTTTACACAATGACTGAGCAGGGAAAAAAATGTGTTTCCTAGAATGCTGTATATGTAACATTTATGTGAGGGGCAGAGGAGAGTTTGTTATCTAAGATGCTGACCTAAGATATGGTAATTATCTGAACTTCTAATTAAACATAGTTAACCTAGCTTAGTTAGACCTAAGGCTAGAGCACAGTCTTCCATGACTATGAGACTGTTGGAACAATGGTAACAGGTAACAAGTGCCGAGAGAAACACAAATGTGAAGGTTCATCAAATATCACCAAGCCCCAAACAGCTATAATGAATATAATATGAGAGTGAAAGTGGTAAAATGAGGAGAATGCCTGAGCCAATGCTATGCTGACTACCTAAGTTTAATAATTAAGGAAATAGTTTTAAATTTCATCATAAGATTGATGACTGGAAATTAATAGTTCCTCAACCTTCTCATACACCCAACTTCTTAAGAAATTGGAATCCGTTTGAACCCACAAAGGACAGCATGGCATAATTGTAAGTACATTCACTCTGCAGCCAGACCCTGGATTCGATCTTGGTTCTGCATCTTAGGCAAGTTGCTTAACCTCTCGGTAACTCAATATGTAAAATGGGACTAATAAAAGAACCCATCTCAAGGCATTATCATGTTGCTTAAATAATTATCTAGTTACAATGTGCTTAGAAATATACCTGTGAAATGGAACTATGCCATTCCCAAATATGCCTCTTTTCCATAAGGATTATTTTTGAGCTGATTATTTTAAGAAACAGTAGAGACAGGAGACACAGGAGAAGCTCCAAAAACAAGGTAGAAGTTACCTTTTTGCAAGGGAAATTTACATTTATAAAGGAAATCTCCATTTGTGTCTCCCTCTCTGTACCAGGAAGAGAAGGGTACTCTAAATCACAAGAAACTCTTATCTATGGAGAAGGCAGGAACTTACCTCTGACTAACAACCTTACCCTTTTTTGTCTGTTTTTCCTGATATCTTCCTTTACCTGGCCTCCCCTCACACGCCCTGCCCCACCAACATCTTTCTTTTGTCTTTTACTGCAGGTGGTGTTTAAGGTGGTTACTTGGGCCATTTCAGAGAGTTTTACTCACTTTTCCTGCATATCTCCCATGTAAATATGAGGTATACATGCTTTTAAACTTCTGTTTGTTTTTCTCTTGTTAATCTGTCTTTTATTACAGGGGTATCTCAGCCAAGAACTTAGAAGGTTACAGGTAGAGTTATTCTTCCTTCACTTTGCCTAGTACATAATAAGTACTAAATGAGTTAAATAAATAAGGGAAAGCATCTTGAAAAAAGGTCAAGGTTTTGTTCTGGATTTTGTTCCATTGGTTGAGAGCCTCACCCACAGAAGTCTGGACCCAACAGTGAACTTGAGATTACTAAAGTAGTCTGTTACCAAATATGACCAGAAGATTGTTGTGCTAGTCAGTTTTAAGTGTTATTTTGGCAAGGATGTAGTATCTAGTTTTAGGGGAGAAGAAAATAACTTTCCCCCTACCCTTCTAAGTTCTCAGCTGGGAACTCAGTAACAAAAGACAGATTAACAAGAGAAAAACAAACAAGTTTATTAACACATCTACCTGGAGTATATGTGGTAGATACCCAGAGAGAAATGAGTAACTCTCAGAGTTAGCTTAGAATTCAGGCTTAAGTACTATCTTTAGTTTAAAGACAAAGGAGAAAAGGGTGTAGTGGAAGCTAGTTATGAAGCAGGTGACCAGGAAAAGTATGGTAAACAAAAGTAAGGTTTGTTATGCAGATTTAAGTCCATGCCATCTCCATTGATGAGAGTTTCTGATGATTTAATCTATCTATATATCCTACAAGGGTTCTGTTTCTCTGGTGGAACCCTGACTAATCAATTGTCAAAAGAGCTGGGCCAGATAATAGATTTTTGTATTGGACTTAAAATTTATTCCTAGATGAGTAGAAGAATCAACTACCTCAGAGATAAATGTGTCACTGATCTCGGGTGGCCTCAGCCTGCAGCAGGTTTTCAGTTCCTGGCTAGAGACTGATGTCGGGTTGCAGTGGTGAGAGCACTGAATCCGAGTCACTAGACAAGTGGTCAGCGACAAGGCCCTGGCCCTACGGCTTTGCAGAAAAAGTATTCCCACAAAGACAGAAAGTAGTGAAACAAGTAAAGTATTTATTAGGAGAACAAAAAGAATACAATACTTATGGATAGACACATGGGCGGGCTCAGAGAGACAGTCGCGCCCTTGTGGCAATCTGAATCACTTTTATGGAGCATTTCTTCCATGTTTCCTTTGGCCAATCATTCTGATTTGCTTGGTTCAAAAATGCATATTTGGTATATCTCAGGATTTTCCCATGTGTGTCCATGCCTCTCTTAGCCAAGATGGATTCTACCAAAGAGGCCTATGGGTAAACTTGACATCATCACTTGGCATCACTGCCCTTTTGACCTTCAAGGAACCTTTCTGTGCATGTGTAGTCGGGGAGGTCTCCTGACTTCGAGAATGGGGAATATGTGGTCTCTTATTTTCTATCTGGGCAGGGCCCAGCCTGTTCTCTCAATTGTCTTGTTATTCTTTTCTCAGAGTATTGGTCCATAAGGAACTAACTCAAACCATTTGTACCAGGGGCCATCTATCTCCTGCCTCATCACCACTATTGAAAGATGACAAGAATTCAATTTAAGGGCGGTTTTGGAGTTAACCATACATGCCAGTATTTTTATGCAGAAACACATCACTTTCCTTGAACAATTTATACCAAGGTGGAACTGACTATCATCCAGGTACTGAATTCATAACCATTAATCAACTACTCAGATAAACACACTACAGCTGTCACCCACAGGGTGACAGTTGATTGAATTTCCCGTGGGCAGGGAGATGAGGTGGAGGTGCGAGAAGAAAGAGGTCATCCATCAGACTTTAATCAGCATTGCTGAGCTTCACTATTCTGATGTGTCACCTGAATGATACTCTTTAGGGGAAAGTAATCAGACTGACATACGTCTGTAATCTTCTAAGAGTCAAAACCACAAAGTACACATCTAAGATGCAGAAGTAAACTGGAGAATCCAGAAGCACGTCAGTTTTACCTTCACCTCTGAAGACAGAGCCCAGAAAGTAAAGTCCTACTGGGGAGTTAAGCCCCTATTCTGGTCTAGACAAGCCCAAGTTCAGTTTAAAGTCATTTACCTCTAAATTACCTTTTCCAGTGAGTCTGTGAGCAAACACAAGCTCGTGTGCCCAACACACAGTGAGGCCAAACAAAACAAAATGTCAAAGTTTGGAGCAGAGAAAGGTTTATTTCAGGGCCAAGAGAAAAGAACAGGTGGCTTCAACTCAAAACCTCCTGAACTCCCTGAGGGTTTTCTGGGAGAATTTTTTATGGGCAAAATTTAGGGTGAGGGCTTCAGGGTGTGTGACTCTGCTGATTGTCTGGTGGCGAGGAAACAGGGTGGTATTACAGGAATCTTGTGTTCAGCCTGAAGTTACCATCTTCCATCTGGTGGGGGTGGGGTTGGGGGGGCTTAGTTCCTGCAGAAGGACTCAAAGACATTGTTATGTTTATTCCTTGAGGTGAACCAGGACCTGCCAAGGCTGCACTATTGCTTCTCGACTGTTCCTCCCTTGTCTCTGCATTCCCTCCTTTCCCTGATTAGCAACTCTTCAAATCTGCCCTTTGGGACTCAGGGAAGGTCATGGAGGCTGGAGTCTGTTACCTACAAACAAGGAACTGGGGACACAGAAAAGCTTCCATGCCCAGGAGGCCCACAGGGTCCTGCTCAGTTTCATTATTTGATTAAAATTGTGACAATTCAAATTGTTTCTACTCTGAATTTTATTCTGCCAGTCTTAAGCTATACATTGTAAGAGTGACTTCATCAGTAATGCTGACATTTTCTTAACAGGAAATGCTGACTCTTTTCCACAGGGGTTGGTGGGATGGGGAGATGTAGGAGGGGGAAACTGGCTTTTGCTTCTTTGAAGGAAGAAAGAAATAAAAACTGCATTAAATTTAAAACCCCTACCTTATGCCACAAAAAAGGAAAATAAAATCTGAAATTGAAATCAGAGGAAAGTTATTTGTAGAAAACCTTGAGTCTTTGAAATATTCAGATTCCAAAGGAACTAAATTATTTTAAAAGGAAAAATGCAAGATCAAAGCCATGAAGAAGACTGAAGCTAAAATATCACTTCATATAAAACAGGCCACTTGAGTTAGTATATGCCTAGAGTCTAAATCTGAGGGGAAAAAAAAAGACAAAGATATGACATATGAGGCCAGCTACAAAAAAGTCTGGAACAAAGTTACATTTTTGTAGGTTTTATGGAAACCCAAAGAGCGTGATTGTATGCTTTATAAAGTATGCATCACCAAAAGTTATTTCACCAGTATGAAATGAACCAGGTTTCTACAAAGTCAAAGCATTTGCTGTCCTAGAGTGAAAAGTGAAAAAAAAAAAAAAAAAAATAGACATTTTGACCACTGTGAGGTATGATTTATTTGTTTTGTTTTATTTGCAATAAAGTATTATACATAATATAATTAACAAAGATTGTAATTATAGCTGAAAATAAACAACAGTGGACAAAATTCTGATTGAATACATTTTGGGTTTGTTTTGATGAAGAACCAAACTTCCTGCCTTTGATAAGGAAATAACAGTAATTTATCTTGGAGTGTCAAAGGTTTAGAATTGTCCTGTGATTCATGGATTATCTCTCGGAATGCAGGCCTTTGGAAATTTAAAGCTTTTCAGTGACCTGATATGTCCTCCAAGTCAGAGGAGGGTAAACTGTGAAATCTCACTTTCATTTGTTCCAAATGTCTCTCTGGCCAAGATCCTGCAACAGGAGCCTGCATTTTACCTGAGTAAGTCTGTTCTATGACTTTCTGATTCGGTGTAATTAATTTGGTACTCTGATCTAGTTTCATCTCTTTATTATTTTTTAGATACAATGAAAAGTGATGATTAATACATCTTATTGCATGTTTAACAGAACAAAGTGATAAAATATTAAGGTTAAAGAGTTAATTTCTGTCTGGAACTTTTCTAAAGACTACAGTAAGTTCCCTACATACGAACGAGTTCTGTTCCAAGAGCACATTCGTAAGTCCAATTTGTTCCTAAGTCCAACAGAGTTAGCCTACGTACCCAACTAACACAATCAACTATATAGTACTGTACTGTCATAGGTTTATAATACTTTTCACACAAATAATACATAAAAAACAAACAAAAAAGTAAGGAAAACATGTTTAATCTTACAGTAGTACCTTGAAAAGTACAGTGGTACAGTACAACAGCTGGCATCCAGGGGCTGGCATACATGTTCTTATATTTGAAAGTTTGCAACTTGAAGGTTCATATGTAGGGGACTTACTGTACAGTCATACTTATTGTTCCTTTTGTAGTGCCAGAAATACCATCTCATTCTACTTTACCAGGCGCTGACTACAGGTGTGTGTCTCTTTCTCTGAGAGGTCCCAGGTTCACCAATGTTCCTGGTCTGCCAGGAAATGACATTCTTTACCACCTCTAAGGCTTGCGAGTCTATAGATACTAGAGTAGTGATAAAGGAAATTTGTATATCTGAACCCACGAAATGGAGGCTGCCCTCGTGGCCAGGCAGCACGTTACAATTCGAAACCTAAGTCTGCCCACACTTATGGGATCCACCTCACTGTCTAGGAAACCTAACATATACCAGTCACAATCCTCCAACTCAGCTTTAGCTAGCTCACCTTACCCCAGAGAACAGGATCTGCTAGCCTTACCAGGAAATCCCTGACCTCTTAGCCAATCATGTCTTATTTCTGCCTTGCTGCTTTTAATTCACCAAAGCTTCGAACGTGAGTTTTATAAACTCACTCCTGCCCAAAATCCCTTGGGAAGAATGCCTCACTGAGGCACTGCATCTCCCAATCTATGGATTGTTTTCCCTTGAATAAATGACATCAAACTTGTTATGAAATTATAGTATTTTGGTCATTTAGTAGTAGATATCAGACCAGTTGCCTGGAAGGACGTTGAAGCACTGTTTCCAAAGCTGGAAAACGGGCCTGTTCCTTATAATAGCCTTACTACACTTAAAGATATCTATTTTTTAAATTGTTATTATTGAAAAATATATATAACCAAAAATTTGCCATCTTAACCAGCTTTAAGTGTACAATTCAATGGCATTAGTTACACTGACAATGTTGTACAGCGATCAGCACTACCTATTTCCAAAACTTTTTCATCACCCAAAATAAAAACTGTACCCATTAAGCAGTAACTTCCTATCTCACTTTCCCCTCAGTTCCTGGTAACTTCTAATCTACTTTCGGTAATGAGTTTACTTTTAAATATGACATTTCTGGAATAGTTCTGATTACAAATTTTGGTTCCTCCAATTAAATTTTGGTGGAAAAAAGAAGAGATTCTTATTGAACCAATGCAAATAACTACATTGCCATGAAAAATATTGTTTACGGTGTTTGACCATTTATCTAATTAGTCTAGAAGACAAAGCTAATCAGTATACAATCACTATTTTCTACACATTAACTATTTTTAAGTTCTGATAATGACCATTAGATTATCATCAGACTCTCTTAAGATTTTCCGTAAGTATTTTTTCCCAAATTCTGAGAGGGTTGGTTGGGGCAAGACAACATTCAAATAGAGTTTTATTTCAATTTACACAAATATGGCTTGTTAAATTGATGATTAGAAATAAGCCAAGGAATGCTTCCCTGGTGACACAACGGTTACAAATCCACCTGCCGATGCAGGGCTCACAGGTTCGAGCCCTGGTCCGGGAAGATCCCAAATGCCGCGGAGCAAATAAGCCCATGCGCCACAACTACTGATCCTGTACTCTACAGCCCACAAGCCACAACTACTGAGCCCACGTGCTACAACTACCGAAACCCACGTTCCTAGAGCCCGTGCTACATAACAAACGAAGCCACCGCAATGAGAAGCCCGCGCACAGCAACGAATAGCCCCCGCTCCCTGCAATTAAGAAAGCCCATGCGCAGCAATGAAGACCCAAACGCAGCCAAAAATAAAAATGTAAATAAATAAGAAATAGGCCAAGGAGAAAGAAAATTTTTTTATAATATGCCCATGAAAAACTATAACATTAACTATAATTAAATTCCCCTTATATCAGTTACAGTCATCCCACATAATTAATTCTTTATAGCCAGGACTTGGCTTAGAAGTCTGCTTTCACAGAGTCGTCTGTTTCTAGACTAAAGGTCTCCTGGATTTCCTAATCCAGTTCCCTGGTAGAGCCTAACAACGGTCTGTTCTGGTAGTAATGCCAGCTGATACCTGAAAACCTGTACTCTGAATGCGGGAAAGTCAATATCACTTAATGTTATCAGAGGAGACTGGTTATTATATCAAAAGACAAAATGATTACAGTCTTGACTACAATTTTAACCAAAGTGACAACGTCTTAAAATAAAAATAGCAGAACATCACACTAATTACAAGGAATGTGAGCTCTTTCAGAAAAGAACTTCTGATTTTGACTTTTAAATGTTTCCCAAACATGAGAAAATCAGCACAAAGTCACAAAAAGTTAACAAGTCCTCAAACGAAGATGTTCTCAAACACAGTTTAGACCAGACTAAAATTACCCACCTCGATCCAGTTACAAAGAAGAGGGGGCTAATCACGGGGGGGTTTCCCCAAGTCCCATAAACATCCAATAGATCATACTCAAATGGTCCCTAAAACAAAATAATCCATATCTGCATGAAGTAGAAATAAACCAGAAATAGACTCAGGGAGAGCAAAAACTCTATCACCACATGTTAAAAGTCACCTCAGAAACCAAGTAAGGCGACTGGGCACCATGAGGTGCCTTTATTCAACAATTTATTTTGTTCAATTTTATTGGGCAAATCTTTAGGGGAGTCTACATAGGTCCTCCAGAAACTATCAGACAATCAAACAAAATAACTAAGCAAGAAGGGGGACGCTTAGAAAATTTAGATCAATCTATAAATGAAGATCTTACTTGCAATAAAGCATTATTCCAGGCAGATCAGCATTCAGAACAAGTAGCTTCCTGGAATAAGAAGTGAAGGCTATATTTATAGTTCAAATTCTTATATTCCAGACGACAATTCTGATTGGATAGCATTTGGGTCACTGTCAATAAAAAACAGAACTTACAGCCTTTCGTAAGAAAAAGATTATCATAGCACATTTCAGGATGTAGTTTTCAAAACTACAGATAGTAAGATCCAACTGAGGCAAAGAAAAGAGGAGAGTAAATAAAACAGTAAACAAGAAAAATACACATGCATGCACATATAGCACATGTTACATATAACATATGTAATATATACACATATATAATAAAACGAGTACATTTTATTATCAATGTCTGTGTTTTAGCATGTAGACAGACTCTTTTCTTACAATTCAGTAAAAGTATAAAATAAAATCTGAGCTAAAAAAATCTTAGGTTTAGTTTGCTGCCAAAACCCACAGTCTTTCTAGTTATTCTATCATGAAAATATACACTGGGCATGGAATCTTTATCTTGATTTTGGTGACAAATACATGTTTTTCCATGGTTGTTTACAATTCTTCATTCAGTTGTCCCACAAAATAGCTCTGGTTGTGAGGGAAACTTGCATTTAAAACCAAACTGAATCTGTCTAGCTTCCTCATCACTGTAGTAAAATGAATTTTAATGCTCACTTTTAACAATACAACTACTTCATTACTCACATTCTCTAAAAATGTAACACAAGCACATTTCTGAATATGAATTTGCAATGCATTGCTTATTTAAAAGACTCCATTCTTCCAAGAGCAGGTAAACTTCATTAACTCAGGCTATTCAAAGGGACAATAGTCAAAATAGTAAAATATTTACAAATACACAAACAAGTTCTCATTTAGAGGACATTTATTGAGCACCTATCTGGTGCTGGCCATTATGCCAAACACCACTGGTAGGCAATTAGGAAGCTATGAACATTGTCCTGGAGCAGGTTTTTCATAACAAAGAACACAAATGTAACCAAGAGTAACCAAATTACACCGGAAGTACTATGATGCAGTAAAAATAAAATGCTGTGCCCATTCAGAATGAGGAATATCTAACTACCTCAGTCTTACAAATCTGTAAATGAATTCATAAGGTCTTGAAGAGTAGGAAGAATATTGCCATCCTAGAATGGGCAAAAGTAGCTCAAGGAGAATCACTATAAAACAAAACGACCTAACATTTCCTCATTAAAAAAGATCTCAAATATGTCCACTCCCATCCACAGCCACTGCTACCAGCCTAGCCTAAGCCACTGTCTTCCCTCACCAGGACTTCTGTAATTCTCACTAACTAACATCATCCCATCTTGTTTCCTTATATGAATCCCCCAGAGCAGACATAGAATTTTTATTTTTATTTTTTGTGTATATTGAACCTTGTCACTACTGCTTAAAGTTTTTCATTGCGTGAATGAAATCCAAACTCCTTATCAAAGCCTAGATAATCTGCCCATTCTTCCCACTTCAAGCTCCACACCACTACTTGGCTGTGATATATGGGTCATCTTTAAGCTCTTTCTCCCAACTAATTTATGTCCTTGTGAAGCCATATTTCTAAATGCTCACATGCATTTCAAAATCAGAATCTATTTTGAAATATCAGAATAATATTTTGGGGCGTTCTTTTTTTAATGTATTTATTTTATTTTTGGCTGTGTTGGGTCTTCGTTTCTGTGCGAGGGCTTTCTCTAGTTGTGGCAAGCGGGGGCCACTCTTCATCACAGTGCACGGGCCTCTCACTATCGTGGCCTCTCTTGTTGTGGAGCACAGACTCCAGACACAGAGGCTCAGTAGTTGTGGCTCACGGGCCCAGTTGCTCCGCGGCATGTGGAATCTTCCCAGACCAGGGCTCGAACCCATATCCCCTGCATTGGCAGGCAGATTCTCAACCACTGCGCCACCAGGGAAGCCCCAGAATAATATTTTTTAAGGGTGGCCAATTGTTCGGTACTTTCTTTTTTATCGTATTAGAAACATATGATTTCAGAGAAAAGGTATCAGATTTATAACTATATGGGGAACCTATTTGTTTACTAGATGTGCTTTTAAAAAATTGAAAGAAATAGTATTTTCTTAAACTTGAAATCATATTTGAATTGCAAAAGAGGCTTCCTGTACTCATGAACTAGATCATTCAGACTGCCCTTTCCAGTGAGGATAACTAAAAAAACCATTTTTAAAAATTATAGACATAAACTTTGTAGGAAATGGAGAGCTAACAAGTCCATGCAGAATTATTGGCCCAAGATTTGGGAGACCATGGAAATCCAGAAATGTAAGTCAGACATTTGAGACCACTTTCCTCTTGGACTTTTAATAATTCCACTGGCAGTAGGGCAGTAGGGCAGTAGGGAGGCTGACAGACTGGGGAAGGGGGAGACAAATACAAGTCCAGAGCAGACAGAGGTTTGTTTCTAAACTCTCCTGCATGGGTGAGGACCTGAAATTTACAAGTTAGGTATCAACCAGGCCTCACAGGGGTTGCATCTCAACTTTGAATTACTCACTCATCAAAATTAGATTAAGGAGACCCCCTGCCCAGAGGTCTAAAAACTATAGATGTTGGGTTCAAGCAAATAAATTCCCTTTCCTTCTGGAGAAGTAAAACACCATCTTAGGACTCAAGTTATTTCTATAAATAATTTTTCAAATACTATGTCTGGGATGCAATAAAAAAATAATTGGGCCCATGAAGAAACAAGACACCTTGATTGAAAACCAAAAAAAGTAGCAAACAATAGAAACAGATCCATTTTTCTGGAAGTGGAAGAAAAGTCCCAAAATATATTAAGCTTTATTAAGTAGAGGATAAATACTGCAATTTCTAAGATAATAACTGAAAGAATAGTAAAAGTCTATATAACTTCTAAGGTTAATAATGACCAAAATATTAGAATAATAAAAAGTCTGATGGAAAGAAGTCGAGAAAACAGAGGAAAGAAAACATCACACAAGTGAAACAAATAGAAAACAAGCAGGAGTATAATGTATTTACAATTAAGGATCTAGATAGTTCATCTAAAAAAATAAATCTTGTCAAAATAGATGAAAGAAGAGAGCACAGCACGCTGGAAAGGATGAGAGGTAAGGAAGCATCCTCAGGGTTAAAAAACAAGCAATGCCATTTGATGGATTTGTAATCTTGAGAAAATTACTTAATCTCTCTGGGTCTCTCTTTCCATTCCGTAAAGTGGCAAGTAACACACAGATATACCTCGAAGATATATATTGCAGGTTCAGTTCCAGACCAGGGCAACAAAGTGAATATCTCAGTAAAATGAGTCACGGGATTTTTTTTTGGTTTTCCCACGTATATAAAAGTTATGTTTACACTATACTGTAGTCTATTAAATTTGCAATAAATTTTGTCTAAGAAAACAATGTAAATAACTTAATTTTAACACATTTTATTGTTAAAAAATGCTAACCATCATCTGAGCCTTCAGCAAGTTATAATCTTTTTGCTGGTGGAGGGTCTTGTCTCGAAGTTGATGGCTGCTGACGGATCAGGGTGATGACTGCTAAAAGTTGGGGTGACTGCAGTGATTTCTTAAAATAAGACAACAATGAATTTCACTACATCAATGGACTCATCCTTTTACAAAAGATTTCTCTATAGCATGCAATGCTGTTAGATAGCATTTTACCCACAGTAGAACTTCTTTCAAAATTGGAGTTAATTCTTGGAAACCCTGCCACTGCTTTATCAACTAAGTTTGTATAATATTCTAAATCCTTTGTTGTCGTTTCAGCAATCTTCACAGCATCTTCACTAGGGAGTAGATTCCATCTCAAGGAACCACTTTCTTTGCTCGTCCATAAGGAGCAGCTCTTCATTCCTTAAAGTTTTATCATGAGATTGCAGCAATTCAGTCACATCTTCAGACTCCACTTCTAATTCTAGTTCTCTTTCTATTTCAACCACATCCGCAGTTACTTCCTCCACTGACGTCTTAAACCCTTCAAAGTCATCTATGACAGTTGGAATCAATTTCTTCCATACTCCTGCGAATGTTAATATTTTGACCTCTTCCCATGAACCATGAATGTTCTTAAGAACATCTAGAATGGTGAATCCTTTTCAGAAAATTTTCAATTTACTTTGCCCAGATTCATCAAAGGAATCACTACCTATGGTAGTTATAACCTTACAAAACTTATTTCTTAAAGAATGATACTTAAAAGTCAAAATTATTCCTTGATCCATGTGTTGCAGAATGGATGTTGTGTAAGCAGGAATAAAAACAACATTCGTCTCATTGTACATCTCCATCAGTGCTTTTGGAAAACCAGATGCCTTGTCAATAAACATTAAAATTTTGAAAGAAGTCTTTTTTTCTGAGCAGTAGGTCTTAACAGTGGGCTTAAAATATTCAATAAATAATGTTGTAAACAGATGTGCTGTTATCCAGCCTTTGTGGTTCCATTATAGGCAGAGTAGAGTCAGCATAATTCTTAAGGGCCCTGGTGTTATTGGAATGGTAAACAGGCATTGCCTTCAATTTAAAGTCACTGCTTTAGCCTCTAACAAGAGGGTCAGCCTGTCTTTTGAAGCTTTGAAGCCAGGCATTGACTTTTCAGGAACTTTTCCTTTGCACTCACAACTTGGCTATTTGGCTCAAGAGGCCTAAGTTCTGGCCTATCTCAGCTTTTGACACTCCTTCCTCACTAAACTTAATCATTTATTGCTTTTGATTTAAAGTGAGAAACCTGTGACTCTTCCTTTCTGAACACTTAGAGGCCACTGTAGGGTTATTAATTAGCCTGATTTCAATATTGTCATGTCTCAGGGAATAGATAGGCCCGAGGAGAGGGAGAGAGATGGGGGAACAGCTGGTCAGTGGAGTAGGCAGAACACACGTAACATTTATCGATTAAGTTTGCCATCTTACGTGGGCATGGTTCATGGTGCCTCAAAGTAATTACAACGGTAACATCAAAGATCACTGATCATAAGTCAGCATAACAAACATATCAATAATAATAATGAAAAAGTTTGAAATGTTGTGAGAATTATCAAAATGTGACACAGAAACACAAAGTGAGCAAATGCTATTGAAAAGACGGTGCTGATAGATCTTCCCCAGTAGGATTGCCACAAACCCTCAATTTGTAAAACACGCAATATCTGCAAAGCACATGAAAATGAAGCACAATAAAAGGAGTTACGCCTGTACACATAAGTTATATCTCCAGGGGCGGTTAGGCGGTGAGGCCCCAGATGCAGTAAGGCCCCGGGCACAGTGCCTGGCACACTGGAGCTCTCCTGCGTCCTTCCCCTATAAGATAAATGTATTAGATAAGACCCAGTTTTCTTATAATCAGATTCACTTAAAGTGAAGTGCATTTTTAATTTTAAAGTTACTTTACATGATTAGGTCTACTTAGCTCTAAAGAGGAATAGAGCTATTATAAAACATTAATTGGGTCATTGAAGTACATGGCATGAAGCTTGATACGTAATTAAAATAACTAAATATGTCCTAATACATCTCTTTGAATGTTTTATTGACATTGCTGGCTGAATATGAGAAGTAGGTGTGATTTTGCTGTCTTTGTGGGTCAGATTTCATTATATAAATGTCTCAATTTTAATCAGGCAGTTATTATGTTAATGTATTCCATTAACAGTGGATATTTATTTTCCACACCTAACAATCTACAATCTGGAAAACTAATTTAAATAGAACTTTTTATAGCAATTCTGTGAAAACTGTGTATATTCATTAAATTAAGGATCACTTTGCATGCCAGCACATCCAAATTGTATTTTGAAATGATGCAGGATAAACAACAGATGTGTCCAAGATATATTTTTCTTCAGTTGCTAAGGCGACATTGTTCAGTTTCAAAAGAGTGAGGTGATGCAGAAAAAAAGACCAGGAAATAACTTCTTTGGGCACTTGATTCAATAAGAAGGTACCCTTCATATTTGCCATTATAATGTGGCCAGTATGGTTCTGAAATATTCTCATATCGTATTATCTGTGCTAGGTTTTATGTTTTATTATTTTGTCAAAATAGCAAGTTATTCTAGGGCACAATTTTGGACAGCTCTCCATATATTTCCACCTCAATTTACTCTTTACTGCTTACCTCCGCAAAGATCTGACATGGGTCTCAGCATTTCTCAAGCTGAGGGTGTAATTCTGATGGTGACAAAGATAAAATTCTAAGAATTGTGGAGATTTCCAACTATCAGGAAGAACTAGTTTGGTAACAGGGTGCCTATTTTCTCATTCTCTTCTTATTCAGGAGATCTTTCTCTTCTCCCATGCATTCCTGGTTACTGTCCACCCTCAATATGTACTTACTTCTCTCCCATTTGTACAAGTTCATTCAGTGTCTTTTTATTTATTTATTTATTATTAGTTTTTTGGCTGTGTTGGGTCTTCGTTGCTGCGCGTGGGCTTTCTCTAGTTGCATTGAGCGGGGGCTATTTTTTGTTGCAGTGCTCAGGCTTCTCATTGCAGTGGCTTCTCTTGTTGTGGAGCATGGACTCTAGGTGTGTGGACTTCAGTAGCTGTGGCTCACGGGCTGTAGAGCGCAGGCTCAGTAGTTGTGGCGCACAGGCTTAGTTGCTCCGCGGCATGTAGGATCTTCCTGGACCAGGGCTCGAACCCATGTCCCCTGCATTGGCAGGCGAATTCTTAACCACTGTGTCACCAGGGAAGTCCCTCAGTGTCTTTTTTAACTCCTCTTGGACCAAACAAGGGGAATATCTTACCAGCATTTTTTAGGATAACACAGAAATTACCATTTACAGTTGCCCCTTGGACAATGTGGGCTTCAGCTGTGTGCATCTACTTATATGCAGTTTTTTTCAATAAGTATATTGGAACATTTTTTGGAGACTTGTGACAATTTGAAAAAAAAACCTGCGGTTGAACCATGTAGCCTAGAAATATCCAAAAAATTAAGAAAAATGTAGGTATGTCATGAATGCACAAAATATTTGTAGATACTAGTCTCATTTATTACTACAACAAAATATATACAAATCTATTATAAAAAGTTAAAATTAAAAAAAAAAAAAGTTCAAATTTATCAAAATTTAAACGCACGCAAACATTTCCAGATCGTACATGGTGCCATTTGCAGTCCAGAGAAATGTAAACAAACATAAAGATGTAGTGATAAATCATATCTGCATAAAACTAACTAGTACATACTGCACTACTGGAACAACTTCGTAGGCACTTCTTGTTGCTACTGCAACAAGTATTCACTTAAAACACCATTCGATGCTAATCATCTCCATGTGAGTAGTTCATCTCTTCAGTAAGTTACTTATCCAGTAAAAAGTGATCTCTTAAGGTTCTTGTGTATTTTATATCATGTTTAGTGCAATACCGTAAACCTTGACTAACACCATGGGATGCATATGATGTGCTACTAGTGATGCTGGAAGTGCTCCCAAGAAGCAGAGAATAGTCATGACATTATAAGAAAAAGTTGGATTGCTTGACATGTACCATAGTTGAGGTCTGTGCTGTGTATACCCACCATTGCACGATATATGAATCCAAAATAAGGGCTACTGCAAAAAAAGAAAAGGAAATGTGTGAAGGCATTGCTGCAGCTATGCTATCAGGTGTGAACACCTTGCACTTTTTTTTAATATCTTTTTATCTCATATTGAAAATGCTGCTTGTATGTAGATGCAGGATTACTATATGAAAGATATCTATAGACTCTAATATAATTTGAGAAAAAGCAAAGTCATTTTATGACAACTTAAAGCAAAAGGAAGGTGAAGGGTCTAAAGGTGGAGAATTTACTGCCAGAAAAGGATGTTTAGATAATTTTAGAAAAAGATTTGACTTTAATAGAAGTATCCAGATAACAGGAGAAGCAGCTTCTGCTGACCATGTGGCAGCAGATGAGTTTCCAGATGCCATTAAGAAAATCATTGAAGAGAAAGGATATCTGCCTGGACTAGTTTTTAATGCAGATGAAATCACCCTATCCTGAGGGGAAAAAAAAAAAGAAGTCACTAAGGACAGTTTTTAGTAAGGAGTAAAAGGGAACACCAGGATTTAAGGCAGGTAGGGATAGGTTAACTCTACTGTTTTGTGTAAATGCAGTCAAGTTTATGATCAGGGCTGCCTTTATCTATAAAGCCGCCAATTCCTGAGCCTTGAAAGGAAAAGATAAACACCAGCTGCTAGTCTTTTCATCACACAAGAAGGCCTGGACCAAAGAACGCTTTTTCTGGATTGGTTCCATCAATGCCTTGTCTCTGAGGTCAGGAAGTATCCTCCCAGTAAAGAACTTCCTTTTAAAGTTATTTTCATACTGAACAAGGCCCCTGGCACCCAGGACCCCGTGAGTTCAACACCGAAGGCATCAATGTGGTCTACTTGCCTCCAAACACAATGTCTTTAATTCAGATTAGGGGCTCATAAAGACCTTCAAGGCTGATTACACATAGTACTCTATGGAAAGGATTGCTAACGCTCTGGAAGAGAACCTCAATACAGAGAACATCATGAAGGTCTGGAAGGATTACACCATTGAAGATGCCATCAGTGTTATAGAAAAAGCAAACTATGTCCAGATGTTATGCATGACTTCACAGGATTTACAACACAGCCAATCAGGGAAATCATAGAAGAGGTTATGGATATAACAAAAAAAGATGGGAAGTTTTCAAAATATGGAGATGAGTGCTTCCAAACCAGTGCCAGATGATAAGAAAGAAGACATAGAAGAAGCAGTGCCAGGAAACAAATTGACATTAGACAACCTGGCAGAAGGCTTCCAATTATTCAAGACTGTTTTTGACTTCTTTTATGACATGGAACTTCTATGATACAGGCACTGAAACTAAAGCAAATGGTGGAAGAGGACTGGTACCATATAGAAACATTGTTTAAGAATAGGGCTTCCCTGGTAGCGCAGTGGTTGAGAGTCCGCCTGCCGATGCAGGGGACACGGGTTCGTGTCCCGGTCCGGGAGGATCGCACATGCCGTGGAACGGCTGGGCCCGTGAGCCATGGCCGCTGAGCCCGCGCGTCCGGAGCCTGTGCTCCGCGACGGAAGAGGCCACAACAGTGAGAGGCCCGCGTACCGCAAAAAAATAAAAACATTAAAAAAATAAAAATAAAAAAGCAAAAAGTCAGAAAGAAGTTACAATGTATTTCCATAAAGTTACGCTGAGCGTGGCAGCCTCTCCTGCCTTCCCTTCCAGCTCCTCCACCTCTGCCGCTCCTGAGACAGCAAGACCAGCCCCTCTTCTTCTTCCTCCTCCTCGATGGACTGAATGTGAAGATGAGGAGGATGAAGCCCTTTATGATGATCCACCTCCACTTAATGAATAATAAATAACTATCTGTACACTTAATAAACTTACCTGTTGTCTATGTGTATGAGTGTCTTCATGGGAAAACCTAATAATTGTATGTCAAGAACAGTATGAGACATTTTTGTGTCATCATCAGCACCATCACTTAAGTATTCACTGTGTAGAACATCGTGTGTAGTGTGTAGTGAAGTGGCCAGCCTAACCTTACATAGGCATAAGGTGAGTAATATTTAATATAAAATTAATAATGTGCTAGTTTCTTACAGTTTTATAACTTTGCTTTCGAAGAATTACATTACCATACAGGATGCCTCTCTCTCTCTTGCAATTGGAGAAACTGTGTATCAGCTTGTCATCACAGGTAAGTGGCTTTTTAAAAAATGGAACAGTGTTTCTAATACTGTATTGTGAATACAACTCTAATATTGTATGCCATAAAAATTTTATAATCATTCATTCATTAGTGTATAAGCTAGGCTACAATGAAGATATTGTATCGATTACACTAGGCTACCATTAAGCAATCATATTGCTTCTCTGTTATCAATGAATGCATAAATCGTTATACCTGTAAGTCAATATGAATTTCTTTTTTGCATTATCTCTTCATTTTTGATGTCTAGTGTTGATAATATGTATAATATCTATAGTGTTTTGTAGCATATAAGACAATACTGATGTAGGTACTGACAGATGATTCATCTTGTAAACAAATGATGTAACCTTATGGTATTGATAAATACAGTACAGTACTGTGAATGTATTTTCTCTTCCTTATGATATTCTTATTAACATATTCTTTTCTCTAGCTTATTTAATTGTAACAATACAGTATATAATACATATAACATACAAAATATGTTAATCAACTAACTGTTCATGTTATCAGTAAGGCTTCTAGTCAACATTAGGCTATTAGTAGTTAAATTTGGGGGGAGTCAAAGTTATGCTCAGATTTTCTACTACAAGAGTGGGGGTACTCCTAACCGCTGCATTGTTCAAGGGTCAACTGTAGTCATTATTTTCATTTTTGTTGGTGGGGTCATGTGAGATAGCAAGAAACATGGGTCTTCCTCAGATAGTCCAGAGTATAAAGGTTCAGAGAACCAGAGTGTGCCTCCAGATTATCCAACATGAAAATATCAGCACAACCTGAGTGGGATTTATAAGAAGAGAACTGTAGAAAGCAGTTACAGAGCTAGGTGATACCCATCAATAGAAAAAAAAAAGAAATTAACTATGATTCCAGAAAGAATGTTGTTGGTTAACACATTCGGCCTTATTCCTTGACTGTCCATTAGGTTATTTTAGTATTTAGTAAAAGACTTGGTAGAGCTGTATTATGAAAAGGCAGTGAGAAGGAATTTTAAGATGGTGTAAGAGTCCATGTGTCTATATAAAGGAAGCGCACTTAAGGTTAAATGTCTGAAAACACTTTTTTAGAAATAATTTTACCAAAAACAAGCTTCTCACAGGAGGTGTTATTTTATGTGAGACTGTGTGACAATAATAGTTCTTTTCTGAGATGCTTAAAACTTGAAGTAAAATTGGAATGTTATCTCAACCTCTACACTATTTAACTGTGTAAAGTCTATCTTGAAGATTTCATTATCATATTAAATGGTCTCCTTTGATCTTGGAATGTAAAAAAATAAATAAACATTAAAATTGCCCCTTACTAAAATGTGCAAAACGTTAACAGATTTAGAAGGTGAATATTACATCTTATTATTAAGACATTAAAAAGTTTTAACTGTGACTCAAACAGCACATCGCTGTAAGAATTTATAAACAATAAACCACATCTTTTCTTGATCACACAAATTTTAAAAGTAGAGACTGAGAAATGTGTGGCATATTTTGAAGACATCTCACTTAAAATGCCTAGTAATAGGGGAAAAAAATGATTTCTCCATTTGCTAGTTGATTTGGGTTTTTCAGATGACGTTTAATATGTGTTTTAGAGGTGGGATTTTATCAATGGCATTTTCTCTAATATTTATTATTTCTTCCAAATCTATTGTTATTTCAATATTTGGAACAAAACAAGACATCTAGGAATAAGAGAATGAAACAACTTTATTGTGGTAGTGCTAGCAAAGACAGTCCTAAATCCTAGCTAAACTATTTTGTGGGTTAAATTACAATAGAAAAATAAGACTGTTGCCCAGAGACCCTGAAAAATAAGTCATTTCTTTGAAACAAATTAAAATAATCAGCAAATAGAAAAAAGAGAGAAAATAATAGAATAAGCAGGATTTACACATTTATTGGAAGGATAATTAACCTAAAAATTCCAATTATGGTGATTCATTTGGAACAATTTTAAAAACTCACAACCTTATCAATTTTGAAAAAAATAAAAGTTCTATAAACCACAAAGGAAATTTTATATGTATTACTTTTAAGCTATTATATATTTAACCCTAAAGCTTTGCTAGAAATATTTTAAAGGGGGGGTAAGGGAACATTTTGGAAGTTATTTGGCCCAATTAAGTCCCATATTCCCACACAGAAAGGAAAAAGAAGACGATAAGAGGAGTAGAAGATAAGAGGTGAAGGGGTAAATTGTGAATGGGGTAAGGAGAGAAAACAGAAGAGGAAAAGAGAGAAGTGGAGAATGTGGTCATGGTCTCATGGAATACAAGCTCACTCTAGTACATCACTAGATAATATAGATACATCTGCAGCAAATTTGATTAAGAAAGAAAAAAAGAAGAAGAAGAAATGAAACAAATAAACAATTGTTGGTTCACAAATTGAACCCTAGGCATGGAGGGCAAGGAGAGTCTGCAGAAAGAGGCAGACCACTTCAGATTGATAGGTGGCAGTTTAATAAGCAAGGAAACTTTCTTACATATGAGGCTTGTCTAGGGTGGCAGCAAGATGAGTAGATCTCAGCACCCACCTGCCAGAATCTTAAACCATTGTATAGGGGCCTTAACTGGGTTTAGTCACCTATCCCATCCAGATGGTCTCAACAACACAGCCTCTCTCAAGGCTGAGTCCTTAAAAGTGGCTCCCACTGTGGTTAACAGTGAGCAGAATGTACTTTCCAAGAATAGGGAAGGGAGGGAGGAGCCTCCAATTACTTGGGTCCAGCTCTCTGGTCAACTGGCCATCGCATCCTCTTGGTGACCTCCTCCAACAACAATTTAGAAATTATAAAGGAGACCTAACTATATCCAAAGATTTTTTTCAAAAAAAAATATAAGAATCAGGTATAACTTTACAACAGTAAATTTGAAATTCTCTCTAAAATCAAATTTTTAAGGAAAATTAAAAAATGCACCTCAAGAATAAGCAGTGTACTCATTCTGGAAAATAAAAAGGCACAAACTCTCTCAAAACCGTACATGAAAATGCAAGTTATTACTGTCAAGTTTTACCAAACCTTCAGAAACAGATATATCCTATATTATATAAACTGTTCCAGAGCAGGGAAATATATGTGGTCGAGAAATGTTAAGGCTCTCAGCTGAGGAAAGGGGGTACTAAGGGCTCTCTATTCTAAATTCAAAAACCTTCAAGTAGATGGTATATGCCACTAGGACATATGCCAGTGAAGTGAGACCAAAAACCAGAAAACAAAAACAAAAACCACACAGGTACAAATAGTAGAAAGAAATCATAGTTTTCAATGTGTTACTCTATTTAGCAAATGCAAGAAAATAGTTAAACAAAATAGAATTAATGCAAAATTTCAGTCAAGTAACTAGCTTCAGGATAAACATAAATTTGATGAGTTTCATACACAGTAGTAATAAGAATCAGTAAGTAAATATATTATTAAAAAGGAATCCATGTAAAATAGCAACTATATATATATTTAAAACTCATAGTAATACATCTAAAAGAACAATTCAATAGGAATATTACAAGGATATTAGAAAGGTACAAAATATATAGGAATACAGAACATGCGCTGGAAAAACATTCAATATTTTGAAGACATCAGTTCTTCTCTAGGCAAACTCAATGAGAATCCAAACATTTTTTAAAACAAAACTCAACAAATTAATTACTAATTTTAATCCAAGAAAAAAAAATGCTGGAGCTGAACCAAAAATTTTTGAAGAGAAAAATGATAAAGGATTTGCTCTACTGAAATTTAAAACAAGCTATAAAATGTTAAAATTTAAAATTTCTTTGGTTTTGGTAAATATCAGACAAATATATCAATGGAACATAATAAAAAGTTCAGAACTACACTTGTATATTTATTTGAATTTATTAGACAATAAAAATATTTCACATTATTAAAATGATAAATTATTCAATCAACTATGTTTGATAACCTGACTGTCCATTCACATGATTCACAAAAAATAAACTCTCTATGGATTAAATTTCTAAGTAAAAAATTTGGGGAAAACTGTGGAAATATTAAACTATAACATAGGTTATTTTGGTTATGTCCCGATGTCAGGAACGCCTTCAAAAATCAAAACACTAAATGCAAAGTTATGGGAAAAATTGTTTGTAATTTTAACTACATCTAAATTGAAAACTTCTGCATGAAGTTAAATCTTAAATTTAAAAGATAAATGGAAATCAAAAAGAAAGTTAAAAATAAATGAAAAACAAGAAGAAAATATGCTAAACAGGTAAAATATTTCCAGAGTACATACTCAATCAAAAAGGTGGAAGTGTATAAACAAACTCTATTGTCACAATTCACAAAAGACAGAATATAAAGTGAATCATAATGAGCTACTTTTACCCATTGGATTAGCAGAAATGATAAAGTTAGACCACATCAATGTTTCTGATGCAGGCAAACGAGTTTTCTAATACTCTTGATGGTGGAAATTTAATTAATACAGCCATATTGGTCATCTCTAATAATATGTAAAAAGTGTGGACTCAGTAATCTGGCAGCTCTCTATCCTAGATGACTACACATAAATGTGTAAACAGGAACAAGTACAATAGAATAAAAAACAAAACAATCAAAATTTTTACCAATAGGGATGGCTAAATAACCTATATGGTATAGCCACATGTTGAAGTACAACACAGCAGTAAAAAGTAACATGATAATATCATATTGAGATATGGAACAATTCCCCAAGAAATTATAGAAAAGAAAGTTATAGAAAAATATATACGAGATTTATGCAAATAGATGCAATATATATTTTCTATATGCATTTATATATCTCTAAATTATATAGAAAATAAGACTGATAAGGTGGTTATCTTCAGGAAAGAAATTGGGATCTTTAAGTAAGTATGCAGATTTTTGGTTTATAGTCATGAATTATTTTTGTTATTAAAAATAAATTTTAAAATCATTTTTTTAAAGCCAGGGGAAAAACAATGCAAAATTAAATCCAGCAGGCTTTTAAATATGGCAGAAATTGTATCTCATTACTTAGAGAAAAATATCAACTTATTTCTATATAGCCATCCACATAAATCATGTGAAATCAAACCCATATTTTCATGCATGGAGACTATTCATAAGCGTTTGAGGCTTTTCTACCTCTATCTGGAGTATAGAGTATACACAGCACATCTGGGACTTGTTTTTAATGCTATAGCAGGGTTTTTTGCAATTAAAGAGAATTCATGAAAACAAAATCTAACTTAAATGACTCTTTCTTTACTCTGAAAGACCCAAGAGAAAAGCATACGGTTAAATATATTACTCTTTGGTCTAAGTGACTATTGTAATATGTTCAACAGGCCAAGACTCAAGTATGTCAACAAATTGGAGAAAGCAACTTTCTTGAAGGAGGGTAATTTTATTAACAGAGGTTGTGTTCCCTGAGGAAGTATAAAAGAGGGTGAAATAGTAATAGTGCCAGCATCGCTTGAAGAAATTACTTTTTAAATGTGAGGTATTTTTTCAAGGCTTTGTCAAAGATTTCTGTACCAGTTTCAATTCAATATTTATTTAGTGCCTCTCTGTTAGGATACATAAGCAGAATTCTTAAAATCTGAAATTTATAAACTGGTTGGGAAGATGAAGTCTACAAATACAAAATAATAAGGAACATTAGAAAATAATATATTTTCAAGTGTTAATTGAGGTGAGGAGATATATAATGCTATAATAAGTCCATACTGGAATGAGTCATTGTTACCTGGAAATATTAATTCATTGAATACTTTGAAAAAAGACTTAAATTCTTATTGTCAATCATCTACACAAATTTTGATCTCTACATTATCCCTGCCAAGAGTACATCTATCTTGAAAAAACTAATTTCAGTGTGCATCAGGGAATTCACAAACCATTATGGACCAGCTCAGAAGATTCTTAGACTGTTAAAATCTGCTTCCCCATGGCTCTCAGCCATATATACAGTCAAACAGAAAATAGTATATAATCTTGCTTTTTATATGATAGTCTTCAAATGCTTGAAGACTTCCTACCCCAAGAGTCTTCTAATCTCCAGGATAAACATTTGGTCTGTAATCATGTGATCTTGATTTGAGTTCCCTCTTCACCTAGTCACTCTCCTTTCCTAGTGTTTTAAGTCTTTCTGTACCTGACCATGTTGGGATTCCTTTTGTTGTAATAAATAGAAGGAAACCTGAGTTTTATAACCAAAAATTATTTATGGGGGGAGGGGAGAGTAGTTAGAAGAATGCAAGGGAATCATATTGATGCCAAGGTGGAGAATTCATCTTATCCACAGAAGATTAGAAGGAGGACCAGAAGCCATCATGAGCCAGGGCTCTCCACTTCTCATGTCTCTTTACCTCTGTGTATCAATTTTCTTCTTCCTCATTCTCCTCCTTCTTAAAATCTTTGCTCGCTAATTTGTTCTGTTGCCTAATTTTAATGTTAGAATAGAGATTCTCACAGCTCCAAGTCTCAATATTATGGATCCAGCCCCACAGGACTTTTTCATGTAGTCTTCCCTGAAAAGGTTTCTGATATGTTACAGTTTGGATGTGAGGGGCAACCTCTTGTCTCCTAATCCAGAACTCTGGTTCTAAGGGTTGGGGGCTGGGGAGGTGGAGTTGTGTTGTTCAAAATGGCTGCTTAAAGGCCCAACCTGGGACTTGGGTACAAGTAAGAGAATCATGACAAGTTGGGCAGATGGCTTGAAAGGTGAAACTCACAGCTAAAATATAAAACTCCAGGACTGATCTAGTCAACGTCACAATGGTGTAACATCACGTCAGACATGAAATTACTGTAATTCATCTTCCAAATTAAGAAACTGAAATAAAGAGAAATTGAGTCTTAAAGTTGTGTAGTTAGTTTTGTGGCTGAATAAGGATGGCAATACATTTCTTCTGAATCCCACTATATCCCTCCTGAAGGGTCTTCATAGAGAGATTTCTCTAACAAAATATTTCTCCCACTAAAATCTGAGAAAAGAATGGCTATTAGACCTAATGATGTAAAGGAAGGCAAGAGAAAATAGTCAAAATCCTCGAATGAATATTATTTCATAGTGAAGTATTACTGCAAGGACTCCGATTTGCATATAAAATGTCAGGAACGTGAAAACTTGCCTAACATAAACACAGAACAAATTCTAAATTATTTTAATATTTAGAATTAGGTAATTGACCCTTCTTTGTTATAGGCACCCTAAATAAGTTACCTAAGTGAGAACATCCAATAATTTTCAAAAGATACAAGGTTCAAATGGTTTTAACCCATTATTCTCTATTTCATTTTTGAATCTGATTTTCCATCTTGTACTGTCTATATTTTCTTATTTTCTGTATTCCTGACGCTCTGGAATTTGGGGGCTAGATTTTGGAGGGACTGCCCCTCCTAGAGCTACCTGATTCTTAGCGATAGCAAACTACTCCCCTGTGAGTATGTCTTTGATATACCAACCAACCAATCTAGAGCTCACATCCTCAATTATCTCCTTTATCAAACCCTCCCACACCAAGCCAGTATTCCCCTTGCCTTAAATCACCCCAGGGCAGGTACTAGATAACTAAGGAATACCTCTATAGCATCCACTGAAATTATTCAAACTAGCCAATCCTGAACTTAGCATACCTAGCTTGATTCATCCATTCCTTCTTGCAAAACTTCAATAAAGGCTCTGGGCTATGTTCTCCCTCCCTCTTTTCCACCTCCTGACCCTGGTCCTTCCCTATGTGAACCCCTGTGGCATGGTGTTTCTCCTGTTTCTTGGAATCTGTGAAAATAAACTTCCTCCTTCATGACAATTATTTCCATATCTTCTTCCATATTTCCATATCTTCCATAACTGATTGAAATAAATCTCAGGCATGTTTTAGAAAACCTCTTAACCTTAAAGATTTGTAATGAAAAAATGGTAAAACCAAAGTACTCAAAAATGGTAGATATTGATCTGAAAATATATTTTTTTCTGGCTTACAAGTGAAAAACTCCCAAACACATTTTTAAAAATTCTATCCAAGTTCCTAGGATCTCTAGAAGAGAAATTGCAACTCCTTTCAATGTATTTTGAGTTTACTGACCCCTCTCTCAGGCATTGCACGTTTACAGTTATTCCAAATCATTCAATCTTCTACTTAAGATCTGTGTGATTGGTTTTTATCATCTCCTTCAAGGCTAGAAGAAGTTAGTTTTCACTATGAGTTCTCTGATGGGGAGGAAAAAAAGAGAAGCCATATTCTTCCCCTCTTTTGTTCTCCTGAGGAGCTAGTTTGAGGCTTATGCTTTAGGGAGACTGAGTTCCTGGATGCTGATAAAAGAATCCAGCTACTCTTTCAAACAAATCATCTGAGAGTCCTTTGCTTCCATCACGTAAAGGCCAGCATGGCCAGTGTGTGCAGTTCCACCTAGAAATCGTGACAGGGAGCAGCTGTTCTTCTCTCACCCTAACACCTGGACATATTAGAGACGTGTCAGTAGGATGTGTCACTTGAGTGTTTACTTGTCTAATAGAGCTACAACACAATTCCAGTTAAACGTGAAGAGAAAGATAATCACACAGATTATGACAGATTTCTCCACTCTAGTAAAATCATATTTGCTCTATAAGATGTGCTTTGACCACCCATTTGATATTTAATGTTTCACTTTTACATTTTGAGAATTTTAATTTTTATGCATGTTTTAAATAATTAGAGGGAACATTTAAAGTTACTTTTAGTTATTTAATTTTTTAATTAAAATGTAATTTAGGTATATTTAAGAAATAGTGTAGTAATTTTTCTGAGCTGAAGGCTTCCTGAAAATGTGTGTAAAATTACTTTTGTAATTCTAACATCAAGCTATGAGCATCACCCTCATAGAGTATCTAATCCAGTAAGTGGTGGCAAGGTATGTGCAGGGTGCCGTAGCAACACACAGTAGTGATACTTAACCCAATCTAGGAGGGGCCAGGGAAGACTTTGCTAAGAAATGGCATTGAAGCTGAGGTCTGAACACTGAATAGCTATTGGCATGGGGATGAGAAAATAGAGAAAAAAGATATAGGCATAGCGAAGGGCCAAGAAGCAAAAGAGAATGAGTGGTAGATGATTGTACTAATAATTCCAATTTTTAAAGTCTTTCCATAGCCATATCCTTTGATATTGCCCTTCCACTCTGACCTTGGACTTGGCCATGTGACTTGAGTTGGTCAATGGGATAGCAACAAACTTGGTGCAAGCAAAAAAAAACATGTGTGCATTTTTGCTTTCTTTCTTGAATTCCTGTGATCATGATAAGAGCAGGTTCAGGCTATCCTGTTGGAAGATGAAGCATGTGGAGTCAGACAAAGTCATCTTATATGAGTCAATAGCATGAAAATTGCCTGACTTGTGAGTGAATCCTAACCAACACCAGAACTACTCATCCTGGCCAATATTCACAGGCAGAATTGCCCAATTGTCCAGGAGACTTGGAGAACTAATACATACTTGATTTCTTAAATTACTAGGTTTTGAGTAGTTCATTATAAAAATTATTGAGGCAATAGGTACATAATAGAAAAGATAACACAGATTGACAGGCAAAAAAAAAAAAAAGCATTTCATATTCTTTATGCTTAATTAACTTTCTGCAGAGGCTGAGTCCTCTTTCAAATGGTAATCCCAATTATGTTGCCTCTTTGGGGATGCACCTCTTTGTGTTCTTTCATTTTGTTTTTCTTTGCTTCTTCCTTTGTTAACATGTATTTGTCCCACCCCATTTCTTTGAAACTAAATAGTCCTCTTGAGAGTCTTGCTAAAGTAGATTGGGTACCTAGAGCTACTGTCATGGTTCCATACTCTAGAGCTATCTTGCTCTGGCTTTTCTCCCATGTATATGACCTTTTGCGGTTACTTTTTATAGTTTAATGACCTTCCCCAAGTTTGAGCCTCTTCTGTGCTCCCTTCATTTTATCTTCCTGGAAACCTACACTTTCCAGGAAGGAACATAATCACTACCGATTCCCTTGCCTCCACAAAGCCCATTTGGCCAATCTCCCTTTCAGACTCCTCAGTCCCCTTAACCATTTTTAAATCATATTTTAATTTGGTTTATACTTATGTTGATGTCAGGAAAAAAATTCATAACTTAATCAATCTTCTTTGAGTTTGAAGGTTTTCCCCCCCAAGTTTTTAAGCTTAGAAAGCCCAATGTTAATAGACAATATCATTCACTTTTCATACAAAAGTAAAATTTCTAATTTTTAAAATAATTTTTGGCTCAGTAATACTGCTGCTGATGATTTGGTGGTTGCATGCTAAAGATTTGGCTAATCTGCAAATATCCTAAATGTCCATTTTTAAGTCAGTATTTCAATAAATTATGTTGTATGTGACAAAAAGCTACTATGCAGCTGATCAAAATATGATATGGATCATCATTCACTGTTAGGAAATAATCACTATATTAGAAGTACAGACAATATGAGTACTATGACTTCATGAATGTAAAAAATACACATAGTATGCAATTATTTATATAACATATAATACCTTTCATACATATTTTGTTACATGTTTATGTTTTTCAAGAGGGCTTCAGAAAAAAAGTAACAGTAGCGACCTTCAGAGAAAGCCATTTGAGAGGGATAGAAGTGGGAAAAGGAGGGGGCGTTTGTGTATACTAATTATTTTGTACTTTCTTGTGAAGACTGAATTTTGTACTAACGACGTGTAATTTTTTTTTATTATTTTTAAATCGGATTTTAAAAGTCTTTCTATTTTGCAGACATTTTATATTTACTTTTATTTTCTTCCAGGTTATTTACAAAGCTTGATTCCTTCTTTCAATCTAAAGTTTTGCATTTAGGTTTCCCAAGTGGAAAATAAAAAGTAACATCACAACTTACTAAAATCTGCAAAAACACGTAATTTTAAAATATTTTTAAGACTATTCCAAAATTTAAATAACATTTTAAATAACATAGTAACAGATCACCTAACCAAATTAAGGTTAGGTCTAATCAGGAGATTATGAAAAAGTAAAATGGAGCCCACAGACTTCTTACTTCATTCCTTCTAGACATTGGCATCCTGAGAAGTCCTAGACTGTAACTAATCTGACTGGTAAATCTTTCCCATCAGATTCTTCCTCACACTGTCACATACATACCCACCCTCCCCACATACACAGACAAAAGCAAAACAATTGTCAACTTGTGAGACTAGTGTTTTGTTGAAAACAGTTTGGAGAAGCTGCACTAAAGTCTCTGTGTGAACTTTTCTAAAAGAAGAATCAAAGGTTGTAAATAGTGCTGTAATGAAAGCAACATAAATGTCCATTGACAGAGGTGTGGATAAAGAAGATGTGGTACACATACACAATGGAATATTACTCAGCCATAAAAAAGAACAAAATAATGCCATGTGCAGCAACATGGATGGGCCTAGAGATTGTCATACTGAGTGAAGTAAGCCAGACAGAGAAAGACAAATATATGATATCACTTATATGAGGAATCTAAAAGATGGCACAAATGAACTTATTTACAAAAGGAGTAGTGTCACACATGTAGAAAACAAAGTTATGGTTACTGGGGGGAATGGGGGAGAAGAGGGATAATTTGGGAGACTGGGATTGAGATATACACATTACTATATATAAAATAGATAACCAATAAGGACTTACTGTATAGCACAGAGAACTCTACTCAATACTCTATAATGATCAATATGGAAAAAGAATCTAAAAGAGTAGATATATGTATAACTGATTCACTCTGCTGTATACCTGCAATTAACACAACATTGTAAATCAACTACACTCCAATAAAAAGTTCTTTAAAAAAAAGAGAAGACTCAAAAATTAGTTCTAGAAGCCAATCATGATAACTCCTGACTCTTTCTTAAGCCTAGGTATCAGATTTCACCTCAACTCCTCCAAGCCCACACCATAGCTCTAAATCATAGCCAGTGAGCTGAAGAAATGTTTTTCTGCTTCCAGCTAGAGCCCATCCTCAATTTGCTGAGGCTAAATTATTTGCCTGATATTCTTTACTTGGTGGCCCTCCCTTTCCAAAGCTATCATGGAGTGAGACCTAGCCTCACCAGCAAGTTGTTTTCTGTTCTCTTCCCCAATGCTCTGTCCATTCTTGATCTATCTTTCTAGGTAACATACAAATCTGCAGAAGAACCCACTGGTTAAGAGAATGGACTTTGGACCTGGATTGGCTCGATTTGATTCCTTACTACCACTTACTACCTTGATCAATTCACCAAATTTCTCTATAGTCTCACTGTCTTCATTTTTAAAACAGGGTGAGGGGACTTCCCTGGTGGTGCAGTGGTTAAGAATCCGCCTGCCAATGCAGGGGACATGGATTCGATCCCCGGTCTGAGAAGATCCCACGTGCCGCGGAACACCTAAACCTATGCGCCACAACTACTGAGCCTGTGCTTTAGAGCCCGCAAGCCACAACTACTGAGCCCACGTGCTGTAACTACCGAAGCCCACATGCCTAGAACCCATGCTCTGCAACAAGAGAAGCCACCGCAGTGAGAAGCCCGTGCACGGCAACAAAGAGTAGCCCCCACTCGCCACAACTAAAGAAGACCTGCGCACAGCAACGAAGACCCAATGCAGCCAAAAATAAATAAATAAAATAAATAAATTTTTTAAAATGTAAAAATACAAAAATAAAAAACAGGGTGAAATCTCCAAAACATGGTTTCTGAAATATCTAAATGAGATAATATATGTAAAGAATTATTTAGGGTCCTGTTCCCATCAGAGTAGACCCAGTGAATATTGACATCTGCCTGAGTTGAATTTGACACAAACTGTCTAGAGATGGAATTTGAATTTTGAACTTGGAAGATAGAGAAGGGGACAGGGGCACCATGTATCCTCAAGGCTCATTTACTCTCCTCAGCCACAGATTCACACAGAGTGGCCGGTTACAGATTTTTTCCAAATTGCTCTTGTTAGCACTGAAATGTTAGCATACCTCTGAACCATTCGCTCTTAGTTAAAATCAACAATAATATACTTGACCATTTGAATTTTGCCAGGGTTTTGACATATCAATGTAGAAGTAAACAAACCTTTATTTGATGATAACCACTGTGCCAAACTTGTTACTTACAGCAAGCTTCTGAGTTCTGGATTATTATTGATATTTTGCAGGTGAAGAAACCAAGATTCAAAGACGTTTCTAAAACTAAATAAGGTCAGAGAATAAGTGAGTATTAGGAATTAGCAAAGGTTTGCCAGATTTGAAAGTTTGAAACATTTCTTTTCCTATTAACACCATGCTGAATTCCTAATTGGGAAAAGAAAAAGACTGGTTGTACACAGTGGGAAAAGAAATAGTCCTAACTAACTGCTTGGGCTCTGAAAATTTAAGGCACTTCCACTCCCTGAGCCATAGCAGTAGACATGGAAACCACAGAAACCCTCAGACAGAAAGACCCATCAAACTAGTTCAGTCTCCTTTATGCCCTGATAAATGCAGAATCAAGCACTTCTCAGATATTACACACCTCACAGTCATCTGCAAAGGGTGGGATTCTCCATCAGTTTGACTAGTCCTCAATCTCTAGAGCCGGCAAAACACATTTAGTGGTGGGACTCAGAGCAGAGATGCTGTCCTGACATACTTTATTTCTTCTCCCAGGACAGAAGAAGTAACTATATGAGACATATCATCACAGCCATTTGCTATTTTTGTTCTCTTAAATACTTAGGCTTACAATTGTACATGTTTCTTCCTAATTTTATCAAAACATAACAAGCAAGTAAGCATTAGTTTTGAACAACAGAAAATTTAAAAAGTAATTTGGATAAATTAAATATTTTTCTTCCTCAATGCAAAATGTGGTCCATCTCTAAAGAAGTGCAAGAGAATTTACCTAATAATAGTAGAAAGTGTTAGTTTCATTTTAAAATTTTTCAAGAAGGAATATCAATACAATGTCAGGAGATCTTGAGCTCCATCTATAGGATATTCAAGAATGTCTTCTGAAAAAAGAGGGAAGAGTCAGAAACACTATCAAAAGCGAGTGGAGGGAGAGAAAGGATTCTGGGAAGAAGGCAGAGTAGGAATTACCAGGAATCTGTCTTCCCACTTAGATAACAATGGCACTGGCAGAATCTGTCTGATGGAACTATTTTGGAACTCTGGAGTTTATTGAACGTTTGAAACTTCCAGGGAAGGTTTGGACGGTAAATTGTGGTTAATTTCAGTCAGTCTAATCTCTTACCACAGTAGAAGCTACTCAGTCCCCTTCTTCCCAGCCCTGTGGTAGGTGGCTCTGCACTTGTTCCTGGAACAGCTTGCATACAACAGAAGGAAGCCAAGGTGGGCAAAAAGCACCCTGTCTTTCAAATATCAGGGACGTGTGCTCTGATTACTGATCACTGTTTCTGGTCAGGGAGGTGCAAAGAGGTGGGTAGCCATTGTTGCACACCCCGCAATGTCAGATGCCCCTCCCCCTCCGGTTAATGACTTCCTAGGGCTTTAAAGAACTGGCACCTTTTTATGCACCCACTTAATTTTTCTTTTTCTCCTTTTGTAGATGAGACATTAAAAACTAGGACATTGAAAAAGCAACTGCAAATATGGAGAAAAGAAGACAGTGACTGTGTATGCCCAGGGAAAAACTCAGGCTCAAAAAAGACCTGAGGAGATGTGAAGTTTACACCTCAGGCTGACCCTGGGCACAGAAACAACCTACAACTATCAAAACAAATAAAACAAAAACAATAGCAAATAAACTAAAACAAAACAATTTTTAAAAATTGAAATCTTGATAGAATTTGGATTATATTGGTGTATGCATTTGTCAAAACTCAGCAATTGTCATGTTATTGTTATATAAGTTTTATCTCAAAAGAAAAAACTATCAAATATTGAACTCTCATTAGTGATATGCATGCTGAATTATAAAGAGAGAAACATACTAATGTCTGCAATTACTTTCAAATGAATAAAAAAAAGTAAGGTGAATTGATGGATGGATAGAGGAATGCATAGATTCATAGATATGTGATAAAGCAAATACCTCATATGATACAATGTTAATAGGATAATCTAGGCTTTGGGTATATAGGTGTTTATTGTAAAATTCTTTCAACTTTGCTGTATATTTGAAAGTTCTATTAAAAATTTAGTAAAAAACAGAATTAAAAAAATAAAAGCAAATGGAGGCATTCAAACGTTTTAGCAGTTTGTAGCAATTTAGTTTGGGAGTAAATAACCCTTCACATTATAATAGTTCCTGAAATTGTGTTTGTAACAGAGTACACTCATCAATTTCATAATCGTGAACCATTTCATAATGATGGGTAAAGTGTTTCCCATTTAAGAAGTCATAAAAGAGTATGATTTACTTGGGAAATACTGTCACCCGTAATAAAAATTAAAGTGTTGGCCTCCTAAGTAGAAAGTTTCAGTTATTAAACAAAATTCTATTTTGGTGAAACAGTTTCTTCCCTGTTTATTTCCAAAGAAGAAGCCTTTGGATGTTAAGCAAATCATACACATAGCTTAGTTTATTTCCTTGTTTAATGGGACTTACATTCCCTGACACCATTTAAATATATAATAAATTAAATGGTCAACTTGTTTGTTTCTGTTCTTTTGAAAACGTGCACAAAATTTTAATGTAGTAATATATTTCAATATCATTATGAACTAGTTCAATTTTAGATTAAATCAGTTATGAAAAATAAGTATCGATGTCTAATTTGGTATCTTACAGAAATAAGGAGACTTAAAAGTAATCTTGCAGTGGATCTAAAGAATTCTGGTAATGGAACTAATAGAAACATAATATATTTAGCTAGTCCTTTTATGTGTCATTTGTTGGCCTTTTTAAAATGAAATTTGTTTGCGTGTGAAGCTGCTCTGTGTAGACAGCTACGTGTGTTCTTTTAACCTTGTGAGGAAAGAATAAAAGGAGATGAGCAAAAGAAATAAGATAGAACTGATGAATGTGGGTAGAAGTGAGGCTAATTTTACAAACCAAATCCTGTGTTTACAGATAGAATGCTTTCAGATGATTTGCAAAGCTAACTAAAAATTGTTTTACTGTCATTTTCTCAGTGCTCTGCAGTTAAATGCCCTATTAACATGCTGCAGCATTTTTTTTTTTTTCTTTTGCGATACGCGGGCCTCTCACTGTTGTGGCCTCTCCCCTTGCGGAGCACAGGCTCCAGACGCGCAGACTCAGCGGCCATGGCTCACGGGCCCAGCAGCTCTGCGGCATGTGGGATCTTCCTGGACCGGGGCACGAACCCACGTCCCCTGCATCGGCAAGAGGACTCTCAACCACTGCGCCACCAGGGAAGCCCTGCAGCATTTTTTAAATGCAATTTTTCTTTCCACTAGAAGCAAAAGGATGTGCGTGAGTTTACATTTATTTGAACTTCTTCACATGATGTTAAAAGAAAAAAAAAAAAGCAGACCTGCTGCTTATTGGCTGTGTGATGAGTAAGGCATTTCATTTATCTAAGACTCAGATTTCCCATCTGTAAAATAGAGAAAATAATTCCTACCTCATCAGATAATTTTGAGAATTTAATGAGAAAATGCATATACAGATGCATGCAGGCTCAAGAATATACAAATGTGAACTCATGCTATTATCACTGGCTTTTCACATAGCCTAAAAATTTATTTTGATTGACTTATAAACAGAATAAATCCATATGTAAGTACATCTACATGCACAGCTGAGCCAAGGACTGCACAAAGGATATAGGCATAGTAGAAATCAAGACTCCTGATAACAAGTAGCTTATATTCTTCAGTCTCTGTAACAAGGTGTCGAAATCAAATGCCTTTGGCTCCAGAAAGGGAGCACATAGGATTAATGCCCAGATGTGTAACGATAGGGTATGGGTGAGAGCTGCAGGACAGGGAGAGAGGGTGTGTTCCTCTTAAAGGCTTACCCTGAAGATTGAGTAATATCCAGATAGATGGACACGAGGAAGAGAGGGGGCACCTTCTGAGAATTTATGCACAGAGCATCGAATGAATGTTTTCCTTAAGATCCATCGTTCCTTGTAAGACTGAAAGATTGCTTAGGAAAAGCAAGAGATAAAGTTGGAAGATAGAGCACAAATGTAAAGCAGATTAAAATCAACCACGAACAGAATGTTCTAAGGTATAGGGGCCCATTGCATATCTGAGAAAAGATATATGCAATTGCAATTTCCATACTAAAACGTTTTAGTAAGAAAATTGTTACAATAAAAATGTAACCAAATAAGAAGTACTGAGGACTGAAAAAACCAAAAGGGGGATAAATCTTTCAACACAGAAATGTATTTCAAATGAGTAACGAGTAATTTATCATTGATTGATTTTCTGATTTTGATCGATTTTCTGATTTTGATTAAATTGTGAAAGATGTTGAAATGACATTTCAACATCTTATTCTAGGGTTTGTTATGGTGTCTACCACACCCTTGGTCTTATCCTAGTCTGTAGTGATCTGCAAATTTTATATCTATTTAAAAAGTTACTTTCAGCATTGCTCATTGCTTAAATAGACCTATGGGCTCTTTATAGTCTCCTTTGAATCTGTTAATAGTTTACTCTTTCCCCTATGCATTGTTTTTTTTTTAGAGCTGCTGCAATGAAGTACCGTAATCTTGATAGCTTAAATCAACAGAAATTTATTCTCTCACATGTTAGAAGGTAGAAGTTTGAAATCAAGGTGTCAGCAGGGCCATGCTCTCTCTGAAGGCTCTGGGGGTGTCTCTTTCTTACCTCTTCCAAGCTTCTGGTGGATACTGGCAATACTTGGCCTTCCTTACCTTGCAGCTGCACCACTCCAACTCTGTCCTGCATAGTTACGTGGCCTTTTCCACAGGGTCCCTATGTTCCTATGTCTTCACATGGCCTGCTTTTAAAGAGACCAGTCATTTGATTAAAGGCCCACTCTAATCCAGGATGACCTCCTCTTAATTCAATTATATCAGCCAAGACCCTATTTCCAAATAATGTCACATTCACAGTTACAGGGTGTTAGGACTTCAACATCTTTTAGGAGGGCACCACTCAGTCCATAACACCTCATTAATTAACGAAGTAGATAAAACCTCCAATATTTGTTCCTTTTATATTTTGTAAGACTCATGGTTTCACCTTTAAAAAATTATATTTAAGCAAAATTAACATTTTACGAAAGAAACACACTGCTCCCATTATATATTTTCAGCAGCTAAAATCTAAACTGTGGGGCCTTCTGAGGACAGGTTCAATGTCTTTCATTGTTTCATCCTCAGCATATAATATAATGTTAAGTACAACAGTATATACTTGGTAGAGGTTTGTTGGATTTAAATCAAAATACGGGTATTTTAGTTCATCTCTGTTTACTTTGTGACTGTGGGGAAGGAGACATTTTCCCTCTTTCCCTTCTTAGTTCTTTTGACTGGCAATTAAAATAACATAAGACAGATTAACAGGATAAAATAAAATGTATTACCTGTGCATGGGGAATACACATAAGTATAAAGAATTCCAAAGACAGCAAGGCAAGTTGAGGTATTATATTATTCTGGGCTCAGGAAAAGAAGGTAGGGGTCTGAGCATTCAAAAGGAAGTAAGGTAATTCACAAGAAGATAAAAAGAGTCAATGTTTGATAAACAAATGTTTCCTGGGCTTGAAACCAAGTTTCCCTGCCAAGTTTATAATTAACCTCTCTATCCACAACTTTATTCCATTTCTTGTCCCACCCCTGTTTCCCTCAGGACTGAGGAGTATGAAAGAAAGCGGGGGACTGAAACCCAGCAGGACCCTGGTGGGGGGGAGGTGTGGGAGGGGGGCTGGATATAAAAGCCCCTTTGTGTCCCTGCCTCTTGTTTGTAGAAAAAGCTTTAGTCTCCTAGGCCTCCCTGAGTTCCAAAGAACAGACTCAAGCAGTTAATCATGTAAGAAGGAGCAGAAATGGGAGCAAAGAAGAGGCAATCAAACCAAGAAGGAGAGAATTACTTAAGCAATAAGTCAAACTGTGAGATGGAGTCCTTGAGAAGAACGGATAACAATGTCTGATACGCATTCTTAAGCTGTTTTTACAGAAACCAGAACATCACCAGGTGAAAACTGCTGACCTCAAACACATAGACCTTAGGTTGGAGTCAGAAGATTGATGGTTGAGTTTCCTGAAACACCACACTGCTACCTCACCACCAATCAATCAGAAAATTGTCCACGCGTTGGTCATGCATCTTACAACCCTCTCCCCTAAAACAGTCTTTAAAAGCCCCTGCCTGAAAGCCATCAGGGAGTTTGCGTCTTCTGAGCACTAGGTGTCCATTCTCCTTGCTTGGCACCCTGTAATAAATGCTGTACTTTCCTTTGACACAACCTAGTGTCAGTAGATTGGCTTTGCTGAACAGCAGGAGTGGGGACCTGAGTTCTGTTCAGTAACAGGTTATTCAAAAGCAATGGGACAGAGAGAGGAATTTGATCAAAGGGGCCTTCCTAGGTTTCTCCCTATCTCTACCACACCTAGTCCATACTTTACCAAGTTATCTCTGGTGATAGCTCCTTCCTAGGACAGGTCTCCTATATTAAATTATTTTAGGCAATAAGGGGGAATTTCAATAGTTCTTGCTGAGAATTTGGGGCCTTAATTTTTCTCAGCTCAAAATAATATGCATGCTAGAGTGTCACATCTTAGGGCAGCCATACACTGAACCCCATTGTGAACAATCCATCCTACTCTATGAAGAACCATTAACAATTTTTCTTTCTTTATAACAACTCAAGGAGAATGGGTTGTTCAGGCCATAAGGAGGTTGCTTTAGTGCTCCAGCTGTGAAGTGGTAGGGCCTGGATCAAAGCAAAATGGAAGAGAAAGAGCAAAACTGAATAAAACATCAGAGGAAGAAAATTCAGAATTTGGTGATAAATGCTAGGAAAAGTGCAAGAAGAATCTAACATGGCACCAAAGCCTAGGAAAATTAAATCAAAAACAAAAACAAAAAACCTTATATCACTTTAATGTTCTGTGAGGTTAATCTTCTAATAATGAAGGAGGTGGGCATTTTGAGGGAGGCTGACTAAAGACTGGTAACCTTTCAAAACCAGAGGTTCTTAGAGTCAAGCTTCTTCACTTTATGGAGTGTTAATTGATTTTCAAAAAGTTAGGTAGCCAGGTTATATATCCAGTAAGTGAGAAAACAGGGTATCTTGACTCTCAGTACAACGATCTTCTTGCCAAACCATGCTTTCTCCCCAGGAACATATCTTTGAGTTTTGTGCTACTAACAGGATCTCCTTCATAGCAACCTCTCCCATCTACACCCAAATAATAAAGAGAACACCAGAAGCAATTAGTCCATACCCAGATAGTCATGCTATGTGTGTTAAGAGCATATTTTTTCCGACTAGAATGGCTGTATCAGAGGTGGTGTCATTCACTGCCCTCCTTCTGCATTAGTCAAGCTTGCTTTTACCCATCATCTCTCTATTGGCCTGGGTCAATGGAAAGATCTGTGATTCTTAACATCTGAGATTGCAGTGGTCATTCTCTCCTTACCCTCCCAGATCCATTCTCCACCCTCTTTCTATCTTGCTGTGTGCCTCAAGCTGTGGACCCTTATAAAGTATATTTCCCAGGTTTCTTGTTTTCTGACTTCTAGTGGGTTTGGCCAAAGGAAGCATGAACAAGAGATTAAAGACTGCGAGGAGAAAGTTTGGGGTATTGGGGTGATTTTTTTCCTATCTCCTTTTCCTATAACCACACTCCCAAACCCCACTGTCCCATACATATACCAGGTCTATGTTTTCTGGCATTGCCCGTATCCCTTCTTGACTGTGGCCCCTAAGAAGTGGTCCTTTATCCATGGCTTTCCTTGCAAAGCTTTATTTCCAGTACAGATTTTACTTTACCAGTACATTACTCCCTCCCTTTGTCTCTTCAGGTCTAAGGGTAGTAACCACTTCCTATTGTTGATTATCTTCGGTTGTCTCCATCTCACCTTTTGGTCCCTTGTCCCTGCCCACAACTCTGTAAGCAGTTCTTTCATTAAAGTCTTCAGCTGAACTATTTGAATGGAATTCTGTTCCACACTGGGGTACTGACTGGTAGAGTGATTGTTCAACATTAGTCAACCCTGAATTTAGATATAACTTAAATGTATATACACTTAATAATAAGCCACTTAAAACCAGCTATTTATGGAATAAAAGGTTAAATAAAAGGTTAAAAGTCTAAGTCAATGTTTTCCAATGGATTTAATCACAAAATACTGATGACCATGTTCAGCACATTCTTTTTTGCTTTCTAAAATCTTTCATCTTTTGTATGACATTTTGATGAATCATAGATCTGTCATGATGTCATATAGAGAACCTCAGTGTACTAGGTTTAAGAATAGCATATGGGGTAATACAAAATTATATAATAAGCTGTGTCTTTCAGGAGCATACAATCACATACATCAGTTCACGTAAGTGGTCAGAGGGCCACCCAGACTTCCAATTTCTCGAGTAATAGTAGCTTTTTAGCAAACTACCTACATATCTACAATATGCATCTCTGGAAGTAATATAGGTAAAAGCATCTATAAAATATTTAGACATGAAAAATAATCTCTCACAACTGATCCTTCTGTTACATGAGCCCATGAGGTCTTTGGTCAGTTAATTAGAAAATTAACAGACTTACTTCTGTTATATTCATTTACTTTTTCTTCTTTTTCCCCCAATGGAACAAGATTTGTTTCCCAATTTTCAATGTGAATTTAATGCTAAAGTTAGAAAAAAATAATATGCCTCATGGGGATTTTAACAAGAAGAAATAATTTAAATAACATAAGGGATCCAAAAACATTTTTGTCCAGACTTTTTCCACCCCATTTTTTTATACCTCAGACAAGGGGTAGAGGACATTATCCCACAACTGGAATAAGAAACCAGAATTTTCATCCTGAGTTTCTCCTTCACTGTATCAATGTATAAGAAACAATTTTCTGAGCTGGGACAGATTAGAAATTCATTAAGAACTCTTTAGGCTTTTGGATTCTGTATTCTGCCTATAAACTGACATTTTTCTTTTTACCATCCCAGGAGGATAGCCTAAGGGATCCTTAGTTTCACAGGAAAGAACTGCCTGGGGACAAACCTGGGAGGGGTTGACTGACAGGAAGGCTGCTTTAAATTCTTAGTACTCCAAATAACTATCCTCACTCCTTGAGCAGTTACACCCTTCATTCAAAGAGCTAGGGCGGCCACATGTCAAGATGAGAGAACAAGAAGGATCTGTAGCTTTAGTGTCGTTGTGAAGGCCTTCCTCAGACTAGTTCTGTTCCCTCTGCCTTCTAATCATGATGAGGCAAGTCTCTCTCTGTCCTTTACCTAATGGAACTCTTTGACAAAATGCCCACAAGTGTCTTTAGACTCGTACCTGGACCTCTTTATAATCTCCAAGGGGGGTTATGTCCACATAAAATATGTAATTACTTAACCACCCTCTAAATTTTAGTCCCCCTAACATCTGGTGAATTTTCTCTCAAAACAGCTACTTTTGTTAGGTTTTCAGCCATTACTTTGACTAAATTTAGTCATCTGGGAGCTTTCATTTTTATAGTGCTTCTGAAACTGAGCAGGACACTGTGGGGCTCTCCCAGGTGCAAAAGCCTTTCCCTGCTCCCCACGTCCTGTTTGTAGGAAAAGGGCTTCAGCCTCCTAGACCTTCCCTGAGTTCCCAAGGGCAGATTCAAGCAGTTTCTAATTAAGAAAGTGAAGGAATGCAGAAACAAAGGAAAAGCACTCAAGAAACAATAGTACAGGGCTTCCCTGGTGGCACAGTGGTTAAGAATCTGCCTGCCAATGCAGGAGATGCAGGTTCGAGCCCTGGTCCAGGAAGATCCCACATGCCACAGAGCAATTATGCCCGTGAGCCAAAACTACTGAGCCTGCGCTCTAGAGCCCACGAGCCACAATTACCGAGCCCACATGTCACAACTACTGAAGCCCATGTGCCTAGAGCCCATGTTCCATAACAAGAGAAGCCACTGCAATGAGAAGTCCGTGCACTGCAGCAAAGGGTAGCCCCTGCTCACTGCAACTAGAGAAAGACCGTGCTCAGCAACGAAGACCCAACAAAACCAAAAATAAGTAAATTAAGTAAATAAATTAAAAAGAAAAGAAAAGAAACAATAGTACAGTGATGGGGCAGGGTCCTGGTTGCTCCTCAAGGGATATACATAACAATATCTTTGAGTTCTTCTGCAGGAACTGAGGCCCCCCACCCAGGTGGAGGATGGTAACTTTAAGCTGAGCACAAGATTCCTAGAGCACTGCCCTTTTACCTCACCACCAACCAATCAGAAGAAAGTCACACGCCCTGCAGCTCTCACCCCAAATTTTGCCTATAAAAACTCTTCCCCAAAAGTCATTGGGGAGTTCAAAGGTTTTGAACATGAGCCACCCATTCTACTTTCTTGGCCCTGCAATAAACCTTTCCCTGCTCCAAATTCTAATTGTTCAGTTTGTTTGGTCTCACTGTGCATCAGGCACATGAACTTGTCTTGGACAACACTTGTAACTATTCCCTGCTGGCCATCTTTTCCACTGCTTGGCTGCCATTGTAAGCAGATAGGTTAGGGGGTCCCCAGAGAAACAGAACCAGGAATGGCTTTCTTGACATAAGAGAAGCCATTTGGGCCTAAGCCGTTTTGTGTTCTATGCCTGGCCACAATGCTTGCCCTTGAACAGGTCTCAGTAATTAATGATCTTAAGAGAAAAAAGGAATGCAAGAACAGAGAAGAGGCAGTAAACAATAGAGGAGTGACAAAGCAGAATCTTACTTCATTCTCAAGGGATATAAAAATATATCTTTGAGGGCTTCCCTGGTGGTGCAGTGGTTGAGAGTCCGCCTGCTGATGCAGGGGACACGGGTTCGTGCCCCGGTCCGGGAAGATCCCACATGCCGTGGAGCGGCTGGGCCCGTGAGCCATGGCCACTGAGCCTGCGCGTCCAGAGCCTGTGCTCTGCAACGGGAGAGGCCACAACAGTGAGAGGCCCGCATACCGCAAAAAAACAAAACAAAACTATATATATATATATATATATATATATATATATATCTTTGAGTTCTGTAGGAACTAAGGTCCCCACCCAGGTGGAGGATGGAATGATGTTGACCCTCCTGATTTCAATCAACTAAAGCTGGGACTCTGTCAACCTTTGACCCAATTCTATGCTGAATTCTCCTCTGCTCACACCCCTTCATGAATACGCATGTACCCTTAGCTTAAAATTTCCCCAATTTTGCTGTTTGGGGACACAGTGCTTTGGGAAAGATGCGCATTGTTCTCCTTACTTGCTGCAAGTAATAAATCCTTCTTTCTCCTGTGCCTTGTCTTGGTTGTGTCTTTTGGCTCAGCACCCACCAAGAGGTGAACTCAGGTTTCAGGTAACATCAGGAGTTGGTGTGTCAGGGGCCTCCTTTTTAATCTTGCAAAGATAGTCTTTGCCATTGGGGAATTCAAGAAATTCTAGCTCACAGCCTCTCAGGCCTGTTGGGTTAGGAAATCAAGGACGACTGTCTAGACTGGGGAGCAGGAAGGGGAATGACACAGAGCCCTATCTTCACTGAAATCCTTATAAGATGATCAGGGCACAATTTACCATCACTTTTCCTAAGGGCATTCTGCTTCACAAGTTTCCCCATATCAAACACATCCCTAAAATACAATAGGGGTATGAGGAGAATCTGTGGCCTTCACAGTAGAAAATAGTGATGCCGAATACTCAGCCTCTGTGCACTGGTGCGGAATCAAATCTTGGACACAGAGTTTTGGGTGAAGTAGAAAAGGGGGACACAGCAGGCTCCTGCCCTCGAAGACTGTGTGTCTCAACCCAGGAGGATTTGAGGAGCAGTTTTACATCAACAGTTCAAGGGGGGGGTGGGTTGCTGATAAGATCAGGGTGTGCACAGGCCCTGCACTCCTCTAATCTGGTCTCAGGTAATCTTGATGAGCTTCTCTGGTTCCTTTAATGTCTTTCTCTGGTATGAAGAATGCTGACGTCTTAAAGAGCTTAAAGACATTGTTATGTGTATCCCTTGAGGTGAAACCAGTACCCCAGTACCAGTGCCCCAAAGCTGCACTCTTGTTTCCTGGTTGCCTCTCCCTTGTCTTTTGCATCCCTTCCCTTCCTGGCTTAGCAACTATTCTGAATCTGCCCTTTGGAACTCAGGGAAGGTCATGGAGGCTGGAGTCAAGGAACAGGGGACAGAAAATCTTCTGTGCCCAGGACCCACAGGGTCCTATTGGGTTTATAAGAAGCACCAGGAATTTTAACATTAACTTAATTTTTCCTCATGAACCACAGAAAGGTTGGTTGTACACCTTGGCTATAGACTCCTAAAGAGAGCTTCTCTCCCTCTTCCTCTCTCCCTTCCTCTCTCCCCCTCACTCAATTTCTCTCTTTACTTCCCTTCTTTTTCCTTCTTTCTCTTCTTCCCTTGTCTGCCTACTACTGATTTTCTTTCCCAAGCCCTTTCCTTGGGAAACTTCCAAAGTTTTGTCTTCTTTTTTGTCTTACAAACTCAAGCTCCTGCTCTTTCTTGGATGCTAATGAAGCTCACTTGAAAATGAGATTTGCTCCTGTTACCATTTAAGCCACTACCCTAGATGAAATGATCTCTTTCTTCCAGCCATCAGGAGAGAGTGGTGAGGGATCCAACTGGGGTCTTCTCACTCCCAATCTCATACCCACTAACATGCAGGTGTGGAGGTTTTCAACTGATCCTGTGACATACAACCTCCTTTATTACTGTTGTCCTACAACACGCACAAACATAGTGGAGACCAATATTCCACATTTTTCAAAAACAAACATAGGTCCTGCTAAGAGAATAAAGCACTTCCTCGATGATAATGGAATTTTCATTAAATTCACATTTAACTCTGTAACTCTTATGACTTTTATGACTTTCTGACTTTTATGATCACTCAAGTAAAAAGATTTTACTAAAGTAAAGCATAAAAGATGTTTTACACATCTCAGATTATTACTAATAAGACATTAAAATTCATTTCTATTTACTAACACTTTGGTCACTAGATGATAGCTTTAGATTTTCTCTCACAAAAACCTTCAGCAAGATTTTTTTAGCTTTTTGTTGAAAAATATATATATACTTAGAAGTGTTTGTATTTTCCAGGACCTGAGTTTCCATCCAAATATTAACAGCTATTTTATATAAGATTTAGAGTTTTGATTTCCTCTAACGTCTCCCCATTATCCTGGAAATGGATAATAATTTATTTGAGATGGAAAATTCAGGAGTATCTTTATTTAATATACTCAGCTATGCTAAAAAGGTAAGTTTTCAACAGCTCTCCTCAACACACGGTTATAGAATCTTAGCTCAGCCAAGAATGACTTTAGACCAAAAGTTTGTTTATAGTCTGTTTTCCACAGAATATCCTAAATTCAATTTTTCTAATAATCTTGGGAGTGCAGATCTGACACTCTGGCTGACCTTTACAGCTCCCAAACTTTATTGCAAGATTCTCTATTCTTCTTTTTTTGTCTCTTTGATTTCCCTTTTCTATTTCTAATTTCTCTCTTTTCCTAATTATTCCCCAATAGAAATGAGCCATGATTTGGTGGAACCACAATTCTCTCAGCCATGGAAAAGTAAATCCTGGAATAAATGTTTCTGCTGAGTGGAGTTATGCAACTGCCATTCCAGTCCCAAGAATTCCTGTGCACGGACAAGGGGGTAAGGATTTAGCAGAAGGTTGAGAGAGGAGTTTTAACATTCATTTTTATAAAGGGGCCCAAGGGAGAAAGAACTAATAGAAAGAAACAAAAGATTATTGTAGGCCACCTATTCCCTGCTCAAACACTTGGACTAGATTTAAGCTCTTTATGAAAAATGGCTAAGGACCAGAAGAGAGGTTGCTATTTATAGGAGACTCTGGGCAGAAATATTGCTGTTTCTGAAGGAGTTGGAGAGAGGGTAGTTCCTCCTTGACTGCACAGAACTCAGCACATCTCCAGCCCTGCAAGGATGGGCAGCTTCGGATGCATACCTGGACAGTACCCTTGGTGTGTACGTTGATGTCCTTATAATGTTCTCAGTGTGTGCTTTGTCACCACCCACATTGGTGCTACACTTCTACAGCTTCACAGAGGAGGCAGAACAGGAAGGAAAGGATCTAATGGATGCCATCTGGTACTGCAGATGATTGACAGGGGTGTGAACTCCTACAATGCATCCCTGTGGGTCCACAGAAATACCTGGGGGAGGTATATGGAATTTCTGCATGTGCAGTTGGAAATAAGACTAGAAATTTGGGTTATTAAGATTAATGTGATTTCTTTCATGTTCATATAGAAGTAAGGATTGGAGATAATTAGGTAATAATTACCTACTAACAAAGAGGGCTCCAAGTTGGCAGTGGTTACTCTATTTAGGATGTTTCAATGAGAAAATTATTTGGAGCCTTTAAAAACTTCTCATAAATGTATTTATCACCAGTTCCAATTTAAGTAGTTTACTGCAAAAAAAATAATTGACAAAACCTCAGGATTTTAGTTTTTGAAGAAGCAATCTGAAAAAATTGTCATATTTTGAGTAACCGCTGAAAAAGAAGGAAGTAAAGATGGAGACTTACTGTTGAGACAATTCTCTATTTGGAAAGGTCTGCTCAAGGGAAAAGAATTTCAGAAGGAAAGTGGAGCTCCAGAAGAATATGTTATATTAGAAGAGCATTGCTTCAGATTGCCTATTTTGCAAACTAAAAAGAAAGCTTTAATTATTGACAACTTCATGATCAGAGACCTCCCTGGCAAGGCATCTCTCAAAAAAGTTAAATACAGAAAGGAATAATGAATCTGATATTATCATTTGACAACGTTTAAACACCAGAAAAAAATAAAAGGAAATTTGTTATATCCTGTTAAAAAGGGTATTACAGTGTTTGTAAATCTTTGCTGCTGTTAACAGGGTATAATGTTAAAGAGACCATTTTCTGGAAAGAGACTGCCTGCATTTAAATCCTATCTCCATCAGTTTCTAGTTGGGTATCCTTGGTTTCTTTATCTGTAAACCAGAGGTAGTAATAGCATCAACCCTACAAGTTTGTCATGATGTTTAAATTAACTAATACTTGTAGAAATCATGAGATGTAGCCTGCATGAAACATCCAAACAAAAAATCATTTCTTTAGGGCTTCCCTGGTGGCGCAGTGGTTGAGAGTCCGCCTGCCGATGCAGGGGACACGGGTTCGTGCTCCGGTCCGGGAATATCCCACATGCCACGGAGTGGCTAGGCCCGTGAGCCATGGCCGCTGAGCCTGTGCTCCGCAACGGGAGAGGCCACAACAGTGAGACGCCCGCATACCGCAAAAAAAAAAAAAAAAAAAAAGAAAAAAAATCATTTCTTTAAAGAAATTAACAAGTAGGATTTTTAAAAGTAGATAAATATATTTTAGATTTTTCTATTGCCAGCCCTAAAACATCACCTTTACTACAGTCTCTTCATATTATCTGATAAGAAAGGAAGGACCTAACAATCCCACTTTAATCAGACTTGCTTAACTTAGATACAATGAAAAGCCTGGGACATCCTTACATGTTTCTGGCCCAATGAATAAAGTTTATAGCCAAAATATTTGCAGTATGCTGAATGATATCATGTCTTAATGCACTTGCTCATTGGCCATTACTTGGGAACAGTAGCATATGGCAGGCAAGAGCTTGAAACCTTCACATGGCCGTGGGTATGAGCCAGGAAAGGGGGAATTAAACAGAATCAGAAAAGCAGATGTTGGATCTAAGTCAGGAGTCAGTACAAGACCTCACAGAAAGATAGAATGACTCATAATTCTGTGCCTCCAAGAACAATGTCCAATGTGACTAACATGTCACTATGTTAAATTCCTGCTCCAGGACAGTCAAAAAGATGGTCTTAGACTTTCTAATGGACATTTCAATAAGCCAGATTGAGGTAAGGCAGAAAGATCCAGGAAGATAGAAAAAGGTCTATAAAGCTTCCTCCTTTAGATTTATATGTCTTTTGACTTTCTCCTGTGCCCTGGAATATAGCTGTTGCCAAGCAAATGGAGGAGAATTCCTGCTCTAAAATACTATATAGTTAGCTAGCTGGGTAGCAAGCAAGAGATATACAGAAAGATAGATAGATGGTTGATAGCTAGCTAGCTAGCTAGATATAAAATGACATATATCATTTAATATTCATAGAGGTTATCAATTAAAGCATTAAATTCAATGAAGAGTAACCCTACCTTACTAATTTTCCATATAATTGTCTCACAATATGGGGAAAAACTCAGCTATGATCTGCCTTCAGTCTTAAAAAAAAATGCTGAAGTTAATTGAGTGATGATGCCATGCCAATCACGATGCTTGGAGACATGTATGCATTGCCAAAAAATTTGTGTGTATGTCACAAAACCATAGTTAAGTACTTTTATTATCACCATTGTATACATGGGGAAAACTGATTCTCAGGAAGAAAAAGTCAGTTCCTCCAAATCACAAAGTTCACACATGTGTGTTTATAACTTCAAACTCACGTCAGCCTGACACCATCATAAGTGTTTTGGCTTTACCACGACACTGCCCTCAACTCAACCCCTGAATTTTTGCTGTGGTTGCCACCTAGCAGTTTTTATAAGTCCCAATGCCCAGGCTATTCCTGGCACCAATTCAGAAAGAAGCTCTGGGTTGGGACCCAGGCATTCATAAATTTTTAACATTCCCCAGGTGAGTCCAATGTGTAGCCAAGGTTAAGAGCAACACTCATGTATGTGTTCCAACTCAAACAAAATTTCAAAATTTTTAATTTTGTTCATTCCATAAAATTGCCAAAAAGGATCTCATACAGTCTCCTATTTTCATACATGAAAATACATTTTACTGAAAATTTATGTCTAACCATTCTCAAGAATCAGAAATGCTCCTAGAAGGACTTCAACCAAATGTTTCCTACAACCATTGTTTCTTAGTTCATTATTTTTTATTTCATGGGTTAAAGTATTTCAATACTAAGTAAATTTATAATTCTCCATAGCATGACGGTTAGGGATTGGGGGTTTGGAGCTGGCATGTACAGGTTTGAGTCCTGGCTCCATCATTAATCTTGGGCAAACTGGTTAACCTCTTTGTGTCTCAGTTTTATCATGTTTAAAATGGAATCAATAATAGTACTTAACTGTGTCAGAATTAAGTTGTGTGGAAAGAAATCCCAGAATAATGCCTGTCACAGTAAAAAACTCAATACGTTTTAGTTATTATCACTGTTATTTTGTATGTAAAAAGAGAATGTGTTTTCCCCTGTCATGTACATATTCACTGATGAAATAAGGATCTAATTATCAATATATCTCATATCATATTCAAAAACACTCCCCAAATTTGAAATGTAATTTTCCTCATCAAAACTAGTCATGTCATGACCGCTTTTAATTGCTAGAAAACTTGCTGCAAGCTTCTTTTACCTTTGCCATTGAATGGAAGCCTCAAAAACCTGGTCTGGAAGAACAAAGAAAGAAAACCCAAAGTCAGTAGAAGGAAAGAAATCATAAAGATCAGAGCAGAAATAAATGAAATAGAAACAAAGAAAACAATAGCAAAGATCAACAAAACTAAAAGCTGCTTCTTTGAGAAGACAAACAAAATTGATAAGCCCTTAGCCAGACTCATTAAGAAAAAAAGGGAGAGGATGCAAATTAATAAAATTAGAAATGATAAAGGAGAAATCACAACTGACACCACAGAAATACAAAGGTTTATAAGACGCTACTACAAACAGCTATATGCTAATAAAATGGACAACCACGAAGAAAAGGACAAATTCTTGGAAAGGTTCAATTTTCCAAGACTGAACCAGGAAGAATAAGAAAATATAAACAGACCTATCATAAGTAATGAAACTGAAACTGTAATTAAAAATCTTCCAACAGGGGCTTCTCTGGTGGCGCAGTGGTTGAGAGTCCGCCTGCCGATGCAGGGGACACGGGTTCGTGCCCCGGTCCAGGAGGATCCCACGTGCTGCAGAGCAGCTGGGCCCGTGAGCCATGGCTGCTGAGCCTGCGCGTCCGGAGCCTGTGCTCCGCAACGGGAGAGGCCACAACAGTGAGAGGCCCGCGTACTGCAAAAAAAAAAAAAAAAAATCTTCCAACAAACAAAAGTTCAGGACCAGATGGCTTCACAGCTGAATTCTATCAAACATTTAGAGAAGAGCTAACACCCATCCTTCTCAAACTCTTCCCAAAAATTGCAGAGGGAGGAACACTCCCAAATTCATTCTACGAGGCCACCATCACCCTGATACCAAAGCCAGAAAAACATATCACAAAAAAAGAAAATTATAGACCATTAGCACTGATGAACATAGATGCAAAATCCTGAACAACATACTAGCAAACAGAATCCAACAACATATTAAAAGGATCATATACCATGATCAAGTGGGATTTATCCCAGGAATGCAAAGATTCTTCAATATACGTAAATCAATCAATGTGACACACTAATTAACAAATTAAGAAATATAAACCATATGATCATCTTAATAGACGCAGAAAAAGCTTTTGACAAAATTCAACACCCATTTATGATAAAAACTCTCCAGAAAATGTGCATAGAGGCAACCTACCTCAACATAATAAAGGCCATATATGACAAACCCACAGCAAACATCATATCCAATGGTGAAAAACTGAAAGCATTTCCACTAAGATCAGGAGCAAGACAAGGATTTCCACTCTCACCACTATTATTCAACATAGTTTTGGAAGTTTTAGCCACAGCAATAAGAGAAGAAAAAGAAATAAAAGGAATACAAATTGGAAAAGAAGAAGTAAAACTGTCACTGTTTGCAGATGACATGATACTATACATAGAAAATCCTAAATGTGCCACAAGAAAACTACTAGAATTAATCAGTCAGTTTATTAATTTTGTAAATAACAAAATTAATGCACAGAAATCTCTGGAATTCCTATACACTAACAATGAAAAATCAGAAAGAGAAATTAAGGAAGCACTCCCTTTTACCACTGCGACAAAAAGAATAAAATACCTAGGAATAAACCTACCTAAGGAGGTGAAAGACTTGTACTCACAAAACTATAAAACACTGTTGAAAGAAATCAAAGATGATATAAACAGATGGAGAAATATACCACGTTCTTGGATTGGAAGAATCAATATTGTGCAAATGACTATACTACCCAAAGCAATCTACAGATTCAGTGCAATCCCTAACAAACTGCCAATGGCATTCTTCACAGAATTAGAAAAAAGAATTTTACAATTCGTATGGAAACACAAAAGACCCCAAACATCCAAAGCAATCTTGAGAAAGAAAAACGAAGTTGGAGGAATCAGGCTCCCTGTCTTCAAACTATACTACAAAGCTACAGTAATCAAGACAATATGGTACTGGCACAGAAACAGAAATATAGATCAATGGAACAGGAAAGAAAGCCCAGAGATAAACCCATGCACATATGGTGACCTAATTTATGACAAAGGAGGTAAGAACATACAATGGAGAAAAGACAGCCTCTTCAATAAGTGGTGCTGGGAAAACTGGACAGCTACATGTAAAAGAATGAAATTAGAACACTCCCTAACATCATACACAAAAATAAACTCCAAATGAATTAAAGACCTAAATGTAAGACCAAACACTATAAAACTCTTAGAGGAAAACATAGGAGAAACACTCTTTGACATAAACCACAGCAAGATCTTTTCTGATCCACCTCATAGAGTAATGGAAATAAAAAGAAAAATTTAAAAATGGGTCTTAATTAAACTTCAAAGCTTTTGCACAGCAAATGAAACCATAAACAAGATGAAAAGACAACCCTCAGAATGGGAGAATATATTTGCAAATGAAACAATGGACAAAGGATTAATCTCCAAAATATATAACCAGCTCAAGGAGCTCAGTATCAAAAAAAAAAAAAAATTCAATTAAAAAACGGGTGGAAGACCAAAAGAAACAAAAAAAAAAAAATTCAATTAAAAAACGGGTGGAAGACCTCAATAGACATTTCACCAAAGAAGACATATAGAAGACCAAGAGGCACATGAAAAGATTCTCAACATCACTAATTATTAGAGAAATGCAAATCAAAACTACAATGAGGTATCACCTCACACCAGTCAGAATGGCCATTATCAAAAAATCTAGAAACAATAAATGTTGGAAA
>NW_020175528.1:6063717-6064041 GCF_003031525.2 Neophocaena asiaeorientalis asiaeorientalis
TGGAGAAATATACCACGTTCTTGGATTGGAAGAATCAATATTGTGCAAATGACTATACTACCCAAAGCAATCTACAGATTCAGTGCAATCCCTAACAAACTGCCAATGGCATTCTTCACAGAATTAGAAAAAAGAATTTTACAATTCGTATGGAAACACAAAAGACCCCAAACATCCAAAGCAATCTTGAGAAAGAAAAACGAAGTTGGAGGAATCAGGCTCCCTGTCTTCAAACTATACTACAAAGCTACAGTAATCAAGACAATATGGTACTGGCACAGAAACAGAAATATAGATCAATGGAACAGGAAAGAAAGCCCAGAG
>NW_020175528.1:6064060-6076234 GCF_003031525.2 Neophocaena asiaeorientalis asiaeorientalis
GGAGAAAAGACAGCCTCTTCAATAAGTGGTGCTGGGAAAACTGGACAGCTACATGTAAAAGAATGAAATTAGAACACTCCCTAACATCATACACAAAAATAAACTCCAAATGAATTAAAGACCTAAATGTAAGACCAAACACTATAAAACTCTTAGAGGAAAACATAGGAGAAACACTCTTTGACATAAACCACAGCAAGATCTTTTCTGATCCACCTCATAGAGTAATGGAAATAAAAAGAAAAATTTAAAAATGGGTCTTAATTAAACTTCAAAGCTTTTGCACAGCAAATGAAACCATAAACAAGATGAAAAGACAACCCTCAGAATGGGAGAATATATTTGCAAATGAAACAATGGACAAAGGATTAATCTCCAAAATATATAACCAGCTCAAGGAGCTCAGTATCAAAAAAAAAAAAAAAATTCAATTAAAAAACGGGTGGAAGACCTCAATAGACATTTCACCAAAGAAGACATATAGATGACCAAGAGGCACATGAAAAGATTCTCAACATCACTAATTATTAGAGAAATGCAAATCAAAACTACAATGAGGTATCACCTCACACCAGTCAGAATGGCCATTATCAAAAAATCTAGAAACAATAAATGTTGGAAAGGGTGTGGTGAAAAAGGAACCCTCCTGCACTGTTGGTGGGAATGTAAATTGATACAGCTACTATGGAAATCAGTATGGAGGTTCCTTAAAAAACTAAAAATAGAATTACCATATGACCCGGCAATCCCACTACTAGGCATATACCCTGAGAAAACCATAATTCAAAAAGAGTCATGTACCACCGTGTTCATAGCAGCTCTATTTACAATAGCCAGGGCATGGAAGCAACCTAAATGCCCATTGACAGATGAATGGATAAAGAAGATGTGGCACATATATACAATGGAATACTACTCAGCCATAAAAAAGAAATGAAATTGAGTTATTTGTAGTGAGATGGATGGACCTAGAGTCTGTCATACAGAGTGAAGTAAGTCAGAAAGAGAAAAACAAATACTGTATGCGAACACATACATATGGAATCTAAAAAAGAAAAAATGGTTCTGATGAACCTAGTGGCAGGGCAGGAATAAAGACGTAGACATAGAGAATGGACTTGAGGACGCAGGGAGGGGGAAGGGTAAGCTGTGACAAAGTGAGAGAGTGGCATGGACATATATACACTACAGAATGTAAAATAGATAGCTAGTGGGAAGCAGCAGCATAGCACAGGGAGATCAGCTCGGTGCTTTGTGACCATCTAGAGGGGTGGGATAGGGAGGTTGGGAGGGAGGCTCAAGAGGGTGGGGATATGGGGATATATGTATGCATATGGCTGATCCACTTTGTTGTACAAGAGAAACTAACACAGTACTGTAAAGCAATTATACTCCAATAAAGATCTGTTTTAAAAAATAGAAAATAAAATAATATGACTGCAAAAAAAAAAAATACTTGGTCTGAATCAATTCTTCTGACCTGAGGTTATGACTGTCCACCTATTTTGTTGTCTTCACACAGCACTTCACACAATTCTGCTCCCCTTCTGAGTAGACACTAGCAATAATTAAGGTAAGTTCCAGGTCTGATGTAGCACATGGAGCTTAAGTCTGTTTCTACCTAAGTCATTTTTTCAGCTGCCTCCAACAAGGATCAGAATTCAGTCAGTGAACTTAGCAAGACTCCTTTCAGCTTGCTGATAAGAGGGACCTTGCTGGGAATACAGTGGTGAGGCTCCCAGCTTTCTGTAGTAGACACTCAACAAAAACGTTCCTTCTCAGATGACACAGTAACATCTATATCATAATTTATAAGAGTTTTTTGTTTTATTTATTGTTTTTTTAAAATTGATCTTTATTGGAGTATAATTGCTTCACGGTACTGTGTTAGTTTCCTTTGTTCACCAAAGTGAATCAGCCATATGCATACATATGTCCCCATATCCCCTCCCTCTTGAGCAGCCCTCCCATCCTCCCTATCCCACCCCTCTAGGTCATCACAAAGCACCAAGCTGGTCTCCCTGTGCTATGCTGCTGCTTCCTGCTAGCTAACTATTTTACATTCAGTAGTGTATATATATCAATGCTACTCTCACTTCACCACAGTGCACTACTAAATAACCAAGAGATCACTGAAGAACTCAAAGAAAACATTTTAAAATACATGGGAACAAATGACAATGAAAACACGATGACCTAAAACCTATTGGACGCAGCAAAAACAGTTCTAAGAGGGAAGTTTATAGCAATTCAATCCCACTTCAAGAAACAAGAAAAATCTCAAATAAACAATCAAACCCTACACTTAAAAACAACTAGAGAAAGAAGAACAAAGAAAACCCAAAATCAGAAGGAAAGAAATCATAAAAATCAGAGCAGAAATAAATGATATAGAAATGAAGAAAACAATAGCAAAGATCAACAAAACTAAAAGCTGCTTCTTTGAGAAGATAAACCCTTAGCCAGACTCATCAAGAAAAAAAGGGAGGGGATGCAAATCAATAAAATTAGAAATGAAAAAGGAGAAAACACAACTGACACCACAGAAATACAAGGGTTATAAGAGACTACTACAAACAACTATATGCCAGTAAAATGGACAACAACAAAGAAATGGACAAATTCTTGGAAAGGTACAATTTTCCAAGACTGAACCAGGAAGAATTAGAAAATATAAACAGACCTATCACAAGTAATGAAATTGAAACCGTAATTTTAAATCTTTCAACAAACAAAAGTCCAGGACCAGATGGCTTCACAGGCAAATTGTATCAAACATTTAGAGAAAGGCTAACACCTATTCTCAGACTCTTCCAAAACATTGCAGAGGGAGAAACACTCCCAAATTCATTCTATGAAGCCACCACAAAGGTTTTTAACTTAGTGATGAACACTGTAACATATATTTGGCAACTAGACTCTCTTTTTTTTTCTGCTTTTCTTTTTCTCTATAGATCTCAGCCTAAAATCTATAGAATTTTATTTAATGAATGACAGACTGTTTTCCATACATCTTATCTCTATGCTACAGTATATTTTGCTTAAGCCATTTATTTTCTTCCTTTCTCTATTTCTATCAAGAAATCCTATTCCATTTCACTGCTGAGAGGTATATCTTTTAAAGATGACTAAGAAGTTTAAAAGAGAATGTAGGGAGACTGTCCACCTATTTTGTTGTCTTCACACAGCACTTCACACAATTCTGCTCCCCTTCTGAGTAGACACTAGCAATAATTAAGGTAAGTTCCAGGTCTGATGTAGCACATGGAGCTTAAGTCTGTTTCTACCTAAGTCATTTTTTCAGCTGCCTCCAACAAGGATCAGAATTCAGTCAGTGAACTTAGCAAGACTCCTTTCAGCTTGCTGATAAGAGGGACCTTGCTGGGAATACAGTGGTGAGGCTCCCAGCTTTCTGTAGTAGACACTCAACAAAAACGTTCCTTCTCAGATGACACAGTAACATCTATATCATAATTTATAAGAGTTTTTTGTTTTATTTATTGTTTTTTTAAAATTGATCTTTATTGGAGTATAATTGCTTCACGGTACTGTGTTAGTTTCCTTTGTTCACCAAAGTGAATCAGCCATATGCATACATATGTCCCCATATCCCCTCCCTCTTGAGCAGCCCTCCCATCCTCCCTATCCCACCCCTCTAGGTCATCACAAAGCACCAAGCTGGTCTCCCTGTGCTATGCTGCTGCTTCCTGCTAGCTAACTATTTTACATTCAGTAGTGTATATATATCAATGCTACTCTCACTTCACCACAGTGCACTACTAAATAACCAAGAGATCACTGAAGAACTCAAAGAAAACATTTTAAAATACATGGGAACAAATGACAATGAAAACACGATGACCTAAAACCTATTGGACGCAGCAAAAACAGTTCTAAGAGGGAAGTTTATAGCAATTCAATCCCACTTCAAGAAACAAGAAAAATCTCAAATAAACAATCAAACCCTACACTTAAAAACAACTAGAGAAAGAAGAACAAAGAAAACCCAAAATCAGAAGGAAAGAAATCATAAAAATCAGAGCAGAAATAAATGATATAGAAATGAAGAAAACAATAGCAAAGATCAACAAAACTAAAAGCTGCTTCTTTGAGAAGATAAACCCTTAGCCAGACTCATCAAGAAAAAAAGGGAGGGGATGCAAATCAATAAAATTAGAAATGAAAAAGGAGAAAACACAACTGACACCACAGAAATACAAGGGTTATAAGAGACTACTACAAACAACTATATGCCAGTAAAATGGACAACAACAAAGAAATGGACAAATTCTTGGAAAGGTACAATTTTCCAAGACTGAACCAGGAAGAATTAGAAAATATAAACAGACCTATCACAAGTAATGAAATTGAAACCGTAATTTTAAATCTTTCAACAAACAAAAGTCCAGGACCAGATGGCTTCACAGGCAAATTGTATCAAACATTTAGAGAAAGGCTAACACCTATTCTCAGACTCTTCCAAAACATTGCAGAGGGAGAAACCCTCCCAAATTCATTCTATGAAGCCACCACAAAGGTTTTTAACTTAGTGATGAACACTGTAACATATATTTGGCAACTAGACTCTCTTTTTTTTTCTGCTTTTCTTTTTCTCTATAGATCTCAGCCTAAAATCTATAGAATTTTATTTAATGAATGACAGACTGTTTTCCATACATCTTATCTCTATGCTACAGTATATTTTGCTTAAGCCATTTATTTTCTTCCTTTCTCTATTTCTATCAAGAAATCCTATTCCATTTCACTGCTGAGAGGTATATCTTTTAAAGATGACTAAGAAGTTTAAAAGAGAATGTAGGGACTTCCCTGGTGGTCAAGTGGTTAAGACTTAATGCTTCTAATGCAAGGGGCGCAGCTTTGATCCTTGGTTGGGGAAATGAGATCCGACATACTGTGCAGCACAGCCAAAAAACTAAGTAAACAAAAGTAAAAATGAAATATAAATTGATTCTCACATACATAAATGATTGGTTGGCTTCATTTTGAAACTTGAGCTCTGTAATCAAAATTCCCACAGAGAAAAAAAAGGAATATTCACAGATGGTCTGGTCAAGTTCTCGAGGCCAAACATACATTCTTGAACAGAAGTGGGTGGATGAACAAAGAAGTCCAGAGTGTATCTAAAAACAAACAAACAAACAATAGAGCATGATATCAATAGAGGCCATTTAATAGTCAAGTGTGTTATATTCTCTCAAAGTTCAGATGGACCTAGTCGCTGAGGGTTATCTGATGAGGCAACCTCTTTCCAAAAGTCAAGGCCAAGACCAAGGTGGCCCGCTGAGAGCTATGGCAGAAACAGCTTGTCAGTCTGGTCTCAGTTAGAGGTTTGTCAAGGCAAGATAGGGAAAAAACTCCCTAGTACTGAGAATTCAGCCTTTTGGCATTGGAAATTTGGCACACATCATAAAACAGTACCAAGGAGTAAGCTGTGCACATTTGGAAAACATATCAAGCATTAAATGGTGACTCTAAGCGCATTAACATGTCCTGGTAACCTTAAACACTTCATATAACTTCCAAAATTGCTCACATCATACATAGTGAGTAGCTTGACTAGCTTACACATTTAGACAAGAGACTCTTTTCTATTTATATATGAGATGTAACCTCCATTGATATATGTGCAGTGGCAGTTCTTGTAATCTTACACTCTAGTGCCTATTCTTTGGAAAGACACATTTGTATGATATAGCAATAGAAAAGTCTTAAAATCTTATTTTTCTAGTACTCACAGCCAAAATTCCTAGTGGAATATATCCAGACACTGATAATATACTAAACCATAGTCTATCGACAGTTTGTACTGCATGTAATAGGATCCAATACTTTCACATTCCAGGACAAGGATGGATACAGTGACATTTTATACCAGGACAGAGCTGAGCTTTTACTACTAAGCTTATTATCTTACAATGCAAGAAACTTAGGCTTATGTCAGATCTGGGGGGAAAAAAATCCCACAAACTCAATGGTCTTCAAACATTGTGCGTGGTGTGAACTGTTTAAAGGAACCATGAGGACCCCAGGTTCCTAATTTCTACATGGAATACTATCAAATCCCTTCCCCTCAGAGAATTGCTGTGAGGTTAAAATAACATAAGTAAACATATTTTATAAAGTGTATAGAGATACACAACAGTACATTCTTATTTCTGGTTCTAGTAGTACAAATAGCTATCTGATATTTTCATGAATTTTTTTCTCTAGCTTCATTAAAAAAATTAAAGCCATAATTATCTAAACATTATAATCATTATAATATTTTATAAAACTGCTTTTTGTGTAAAGTTTGCCTATTTTATAGATGTCAATTTGCCAGTTGATTTCTTACATCGTGTGCTCAGAAATCAGATAGTCATATGTTTTTCAGTCCTTCAATCCTAAGCATGAACTAAGATTTCTAAAAAAATTTCCTACTAAGAAAACATGGTTTCCACATGGAAATTTGATCTTAACAACTAGAACTTTATAATCTTCCTGTATCTTCTTTTGAAGGTATTATCATACTAAATTTAGCTGAGGTAGGAACTTGATAGAGAATGGGGACTAGTACCAAATTTCTCCTGTTTCTAATTCAGCTCCTTTCCTTTTTTAATCCTTAAAAAATTTCTGAAAATGAACTCATTTCATTGTGGTTTTTCACCAAGGATTTTTTTCAGCAATGAGGCTACACCTGAAAATTGACATAGGATTCACGAATACAAAGAATGTTACATAAAAGGAAATTCTATAACCTTTAAGTGAGTTGGGGGATGACAAACTTCTCTTACACAATGGACAGCAAACATTCTAGTTACCGAGTCACATATATGGTGATAACCCAGTGCAACATGATCAGGCTGTCAACTCAATGTTTTTATTCACTTTTCCTAGAAATTTCAAGCCAGATTTTAAGATTTGTAGACTCTGATTATAATGCAGCTTTTATTATTGGATAGATGCTATGTAATTTATTACCGTTATTAATGATCAAATCACAATATTGTGATAAAATACAATTATACAAAAAGACATACACATATTTTAAAGTACACACATGGAATATGCAGAAGAAAGGAGGATAATAAAAATGTACGAAATAAAAAGGGGAATTAGAAAAAGGTTTTACATGGCTATTGATATCCACCCATCTGTCACTGACTAAAATGTCAATATTTTGTGGTTCAGAAAAATAAAATAAAAATTTAAAGCATATTATATTCTTATCCTCTTGGTTTTTCCTATTCATTTTAAGTAAGGATAAAGAACTAAATCTGAGTCCTCACTATTTCACTGCCTGGCTCAATTTGTGCTCTGATCTGCATATCTTTTTACCATACCCTCAGATTATAAATCAGGAAAGTGCCTCAGTCCTTAGAGGACAAAGCTAATTCCTTAGCAAACTCATCTAAACTGGGATGCAAGCTTATCTGTTCAGACCCATGTCCTCTCACTCTACAGCATATGCCCTTCTCTACAAATGCACAGGTTACTTAGATTTCTGTAAGCAAGTCAAACACTTTTTTTTTTCTTGAACTTTTACTCAATCTCATTATCTCTGTCTACAATGTCCTTTCCCCCTTCTCTGCCTGGCAAAATCTTATCCATCAAAGTTTACTCCAAATGCTATCCCCTCTGTCTGACAGTCTTAGAAATTTCCCCACTTCCCCCTCCTACAAATAGAGTTAATCACCTTCCCTTTGCATGTACTTGTCAGTAGATAGGTAGTTAGGTAGTGTCATCACTATAAGAATTAGTGTCAGTAACTATATAGACCCATATAGCCCCTGGTAACTACATCTACCTTCCTCCTATAGCAGAAGACTATGTAATGCACACTATACAATACTGTATAATAAATACAATAAATACTGAGCTTTGAATGGCTGTGATGAAAGAAAAGACTATGACAATCATATATCTTTTTTTCCTAATAAGAAAAAGGATACAAGTTTCCAAGTGGAGAAATTATGCGTCTTATCAAATTGTTGAGCAAATCTACTCATCACTTTTACCACCGTAGATACAGGAAATATCCAGGGGCTATTTTTTTTTATTTATATGGTGCAATTATTAGTTACCCCTGAATCTTGCTCTGAATGTTTATCATAAGACAATACAGGCCCAGCCAGTGCATATTTCAAAAAGAAGTCCTAACTCCTCTCAATATGGGAGATACTGTTTTGAAAATTCTAGATACTCTACATCCTTTATCAAAACTCATGTGCCAAAATCCATGTCAAATTACAAACAGGTTAATAAGTTGGGATTTGGTTATATTTTCTTTCTCAAAAACATCGGACACCTGGTTGGACATAGGGGTCACAGTTATAGTAATATACGAAATCCATACTGAGAGAGCCTAAAATAATTCCTAATGCCAGAATTTACCCTATACCTTGACAGAATGTGTTCACTCCCTTAAATATGAGGAGACCTCAAGGGCAATAGTGGATGAGCCAGCTGGGGCCTAGGAACTAGCATCCCAGGGAGAGTTTCATTTACCAGGAAGATGCTGCCATCCTCTTCATCCTCCTGTGTCCTCCTCTCCCCTTTCTCCTTCTAAATAATCATATTCAACTTACCACCTTTGCTAAAAGATATCAGCATAGCAACTCATCTGGAAATAGTAATAGTGCTGACTACTACTGTGCTTTCCGGAAACTTCAGCCATTCTCTCATTCTATGTGTGTGTGTGTGTGTGTGTGTGTGTGTGTGTGTGTGTGTGTGTGTGTATACTACATTATATAAAATGCCTTTGATATCTGGGAAGTTGAAAGAGAGCCACAGGGATAACTGGCAGCTCTTGGTATCATTTATCAAGAAACTGTAGTACTGGGACATCAATCCTCTCACAGTAGCTATAGAAGTGTAAAGGACTCGGTTTTAACAAGTTAGAGTTTGGAGAGAAATTGGTGCACTTTGTTCTTCTTGCCATGGTAGGTGTTCTGGCAGAGGGCAGAGCTGTGATCTGAACAAAGATATTTCTAATTAAAAATTCCAGTGCTAGAGTAAGCTTGGCAGAACATGAATATCCCTAGGTTCTAACCCAGATCCACACATTAAGACAGAAATATCACCCAAATATAGCATGTTAGTATGACAGCATTAGCTACCACTGCTTAACAAAGCACCTGAAACTTGGCTTAAAACAACCACCATCTATTTAGCCACAATTCCCTAGTTCAGCCATTTAGGCTGAGCTTGGCTGGGCAATTCTTCCTGACTTGGATGGGCTCCCTCTCTCATGCATTAGCTATCATCTGGGAGCATGGCTTTGATATTGTCTAGGCTCTTCCACTTGTCTTTGCCCTCTGCTGGGAAAACTGGACTAACATTACTCTGGCTGAGGCAGTCTCTCATCCACAGCATGCTTGCCTGCTCTTGTCCACAGAGCAGAGGCAGGGTCCCAGAAAGTAAGTGGAAGCATGAAAAGACTTCTTGAGACTTGGTCTCAGAACTGGCACACAGTTCTACCAAATTTTATTGCCCAATACAAGTCATACTGCCCACCCACATTCAAGGGGAAGGGAAATAGACTCCAGCTCTTGCTGAGAGATGCTGCAAAATTATATGCAAAGGGATGGGAATTCAGAAAAGGGTGAAGGATTGTGGTCATGTTTACAGAGTACCACTGTGTGTTAGAGAAGGTTCATTGCTTCTTATCCTTGGGGAATCGCTGATATCCTGAAGATGTTTCATCTCATGTGTTACAGCTCATCCTTAATGAGCTAGTGCTGGTGTGATGAGTTCTTTTTAGTATCATCATGCCACCCGTTGATGGAGTGCTGTGAACTCTGATATTGGCTATCAGCTTTTAACAAAGAAGGTTTAAGAAAAAATTTTCACTTGTTGCTTGCTACAGAGAGGACAAACTTGATGCTACTCATGAGGGGCCAAAGAATTTATATAGATATTTACTGGGTTGTCAAACACAAATACTTGAACTTTGATGATAATGTAGCTTCAGTGGTTCCAGAAAGGAGATGACCTATGATGCTACATACGCTGATCTGCTGAAACCTAGCAAAGATGTTAGTCAGCATTATATACACTTCAGAGAGTAATCAGTGGCCACACACATTTACCTTCTTAACAGACTCTAGCAGAGATATCATCAAGATTCCCAGAATATCGAGGCAGGAGTATGCCAAATGATCTGGAAAAGTCTCTGTACTAAAACCCTTGGGACACAGTGGGCTCAGATAGGGGTGCATGACACTGGAGATTTGTTCAAGAGTGTAATGACTGATGATATGGAGCACGTTTCTTAAGGCTCCTGAGGTCCAGGAGTTCCCTGGTGGCTAGTGGTTAGGATTCAGGGCTTTCACTGCCGTGGCCTGGGTTCACTCCTTGGTTGGGGAACTGAGATCCTACAAGCCGCGTGGCATGGCCAAAAAAAAAAAAAAAAAGGCACCTGAGCTCAAATGAGAAATTTTACCCAAACATACGCAAAACATGCAGTTGTGGAAATAACAAGATTAAAAATAAGATCATCAGCTGTGCAAAGCATGACCTGCAATATGAGGAAGATTCCTAAACCCATGCCTGTGGTATATCCAGGACTATCAGGCTCTGCAGGACCTCTGATCCTGCATGTAATGTTCTTATTGAGCTACGTGGGGAAGGACCATAAACTGGCCAAGAATGAATAGAAACACAGGCCAACTTTCTGAGTTAAAGAACAGAGGTTCTATTATGGAATGGTCATCTTCCATTTTCTTAGGGGATTTGAACTTGGGGTGCTGTAAAATATATTGATGCCTGGGTCCCACCCCTAGAGATTCTGACTTAATTCACCTGGAGTGAGATATGGACACGTAGAGTTTTAAAATTGCTTAGATAATTCTAATATGGATTCATTCCTCACTTAAGTGGGGAAGAGGAATTAGAGAAATTCCTGGAAGGGTGAAGACAGAGATTTCCTTGAGAAGTACAAATGTTCCAGAGATGCTTGCTTCAAGTTATAAGCTGTCAGCCATCCAGGGAGTAACAGGCTATAAAAGGATTGACACTACTTTCTGGCTCTCAAATCTGTCACAGTAGACTATTTCTTGAAGTGCCATTCATGGTTATAGAGGCGATGCCCCTGTTGGGGCCGTACTCTCTTGTCTGTCATGAACAGACACAGAAAGAAATAGCTTCAAGATCTCAGGCTTATATTGTTGAGAATAATCTGATTATAAAAGAATATTGGGGCAGGAATGCTGTCCAGGATTTGAATATTTAATATTTTGACCATAATTCAACAGTGTTTTGTGGGCTTTTACATACACCCAGAAATATAATAAAGGGAAGGGGTTTCTGTTGATTTTTATGTTGCTGACACTGTATTTGTGGTATTTATGTCATCACGGGTTGCCTATAACAGTCTCTAGTAAGCTGCTTTGAAGTGTATGGCTGAGCATAATTTGATACGAAAAATAAAATAGGGATAGATTTGGAGCTCAGATTCTACATGACAATAAGTTAAGAGGACCCAACCATGGGGATAGAGGAGGACCCAGATCTTCTTACCACATTCCCACTGTGGTCCCCAAGAGGGGACTTTTGCCAGTAATTCCACATTCTAGGAAAGAAATGTCATCCTATTACTTACTCCTCTCCAAGGGAGTAACAATTGGCTGCCGTTAGCAGTGAGTTCTGCAGAAGCAGTGCTGACTGGCCTCAGCCCTTCTCTTGCTCGTGGTCTTCAGACCCCAGGTGTAGTGGAACTTGCTCTCTCAGTCCCTGTGCACGGGGAAGACAACATGCACTTCCCTCAAGGAGTCAGCTCTGTCTCACCTTCTCTGTCTGGCCCTCCAAGAAGAGCAGGGGCAGCCCAGTCGGTGGGCTTGTTGTCTCAAAAGAGGAGGAGGCCCTGTTTTGGTCTCAGGTCACCCATTACACTCTACAATCCAACTTTTCCAGCAAGAAAATGGATACAATAATTTGCCTCATTTCACTCCTTGGGTCAATTTTTCAGTTTGGTACAACCAAGAAAGATGGGCAAGTGAACAGTCCGTATCAGGACCCACACAACTTTGCTAAAAGTAATTAAATGAAAGTAGCAAATAATATGATTCCAATGTACTCATCACTAAACGTTCAAGTGCCTGCACTACTGTGATCTGCTTTGGACGATCCATACTTGTGTGTGTGTGTGTGTGTGTGTGTGTGTGTGTGTAGAGA
>NW_020175528.1:6076256-6111786 GCF_003031525.2 Neophocaena asiaeorientalis asiaeorientalis
ATCCACATATATTAAATATTTACATATATACATATACCATATATATGTAAACTATATATGTTTATAATGCATGTAAATGTGTATACATGTGTGTATGTATATTAAGCCAGATTATCAGTTAAGCTTATTAATTATTTAAATACAAGCTTCTTCACTTTGGAAATATTTTTTATAAACTCTAGGAATCCCTACAATTTATATCATTTTTCAAGAGCAAATGAATTTTAGTGAAAAAAGAAAGGAAAAAAACCCAACTCCACAATTTACTCACCATATAATCTGAATCATGTCACTTGGAATAATTTTTATTTGCCTAATCAATATAAAGAAATGATATTAACAGATGTCCCACCAAAAAATTATAGCAAAGCTTAACTGAATTCAGAATTAAATCCTTACATAAAAATTCAAAAGACCATGCAATTGCTATTATATTTACTTTCATTGAAAATAAATAAGGGCTTTAGAATAAAGACCAGACTCTTTTCCCCAGCTCTTCATGATTTTATCAACCATTGAGAAATCAGAATGCAATTTAATAAACTATCTAGAAAATTACAGGCTATTAACAAAAGTTATATTCTCACCAAAACTGTAGTAACATCTGCAAACATTATTAACTCATTACTAGATAAATTACCTTACATGTGCTCACATTAGCACATGGGGAGGTTAGCAGTTCAGAACATAGGCTCTGCGGCTGGAGAACCTTCAAAGCCCTTCTTACTTCTGTGGCTTGATTGATTTCCTTAACCCTCTGTGACTCAGTTTACTCATCTATAAAATAAAATCTAACTCATAGGGTCATTTGAAGGATTAAATGTGGTGATAAGTGCATATTAACTTAATGTAGAACTTAGCACACAGCACTCAGCTCTTATTATTAATAAGTGTTCACTATTTTATTTTTTATTTGTGCTGCTTTTTATTTATTCCAAAATGTATAAATATGCTTAAAAATGCTAATGTCTCCATCACTTTGCTGCAGTCTTCCTTGACAATTTCTGTCAAACCTAAGCTCAAGTCATAATCAGGCAATGAAAAACATATAATAGCTCAAAAAATATGACCAAAATGTAAAAAGAAAATATAAAACAACCATCCAACTCACCAAAATTCTCTTGCTCTTTATGTCACCAAGTAGCATAACTGACATTTTTCACTAAATTATCATCTTTAAACTTATACAAGTAAGCTCTTTTGGCAACTTAGAGACATAGCTCTTTTGGCAACTTACATAGCTCTTTTGGCATAAAAAATTGGCATAAACTAAGAGTACTTCACCTTAATTATAGGAACACTAAGTGTGGAGCACTCCAGATGGAAAGGCTTTAATCCACGTGCACGGTCCCCCCCCAAAATAAAGTCTTGCACATATATGTACACAGTGTTTTTCAATCATATATGTAGATTCTCTTAAAATTCACAATATTCAATCTCATTTGAATCCATTAGTGAATTACATAGCTCTTTTGGCAACTTAGAGACAATTCCTTAGATATTGCTGTGAATGGCTAAATCACAGGTCTATATATCAGTCCACTTGTATCTTTATTTTAATTACTTACATAGATGTATGATCCTTTTAATGCCAAATAAGCATTTCTGAAAGTGCTCGGAGAAGATCCAAGCATCTATCTGCTCGAAAAATGATCACATTAGCACACGGATGAATATTAAAGGACTTCAGCCAACTTAACGGTATTATATGGCAGAGAGACAGACAGACAGATCCTATCAAGCCCCTAAGAAGAATATTGTTTTATCACAATTCATTGTGGATACCTAATTCACTGTGTAGATTTTTCCAATACAATTCCACCCAACGAGATAATGTATATTATTGCAATAGAGCCAAGATCTACAACACTCTTACATAGTTTCCAAATTTATTCTTAGAAAGCTAGAACTAGCTTCGGGTACTTCATCACCAATTGCAAGGTTCAAAGCTTGGAAACAGGAAATGGTGGATGAATTTATTAACCTTTTACCTTGCAACTCAGGTTCAGTGATAAATGACTAGAGGGCAGCCATGCTTGAAATCCACTATACCTTTGGGTTCAACTCAAATAATCTAACTGGAGTTACAAAACAGGTCTAAATTAATAAAAATTTGAAAACCAAGTCAGATAAATGCAGTACTAGAATGCTGATTGTACCTGTAATAGTCTGCTAGGGCTGCCATAACAAAATACCACAGACTGGGTGGCTGAACCAACAGAAATTTATTTTCTCACTGTTCCGGAGGCTGTAAGTTCAACATCAACGTGTTGGCAGGTTTGGTTTCTCCCAGGAGAGAAAGGCCACCTTCTTACTGTGTCCTCACCTGGCCTTTCCTTTGTTCACAGGCATTCCTGGTGTCTCTTCCTCTTCTTATAGGGACACCAGTCCTATTGAATCAGGATCCTACCCTTATGACTTAATTTACCCTTCATTACCTCTTTAAAGCCCAATCTCCAAATATAGTCACACTGGGGTTTAGGGCTTCAACATACAAAATTTGGGGAGATACAATTCAGTCCATACCAGTACCTCTTCTGCAAAGCAAAATGTCAGCAGATTTATTAACAATGAGCTCATTTTATTTGCTCCCAAGTTCCAAGCTTCAAAATATCAATGTTGATTTATAGTACCCACGATGAAAGTCATAATCTCACAACGTGTTAAGAATAGCAACAGAGAGGAGTAAAAATGTCAAACCAGAAAAGAAATGTCTAATTAGTCAACCAATATTTTTGTCTGGTTATATAAAAGAACCATAGAGTTAAAACATGACAACAAAAAATACATGTTTATCATTAGTCCAATGTTCCAGGTTATTAACATATGAATGTATAATTAGTATTATGGAAGTAGCTATATCAAGGGAGATAAAATATTGGCATAAACTAAGAGTACTTCACCTTAATTACAGGAACACTAAGTGTGGAGCACTCCAGATGGAAAGGCTTTAATTCACGTGCACGGTCCCCCCCCAAAATAAAGTCTTGCATATATATGTACAAAGTGTTTTTCAATCATATATGTGGATTCTCTTAAAGTTCACGATATTCAATCTCATTTGGATCCATTAGTGAATTAGTAGCAAGTTTTCACCTTTGTGATTTTTTTCACACGTGATACCCAAAATACAACTAACAACTAGTGGCAGTTTATGAGCCTTATAGATATGCACAATAAAAATAAATAAATGAAATAAAGATTTGGAAACATTGTAAACAATAAAACTATTTGGAGTTCAAAGGCAAGATAAAACATCACGGACTAGGATGCCCAAGGAAACTGTTTTGGAAACTGTGGGACTTGAGTAGGTTGGTGAGGGATGGATGGGAAGATTCATAACAATTTTATAAAAGAAAAAAAGATATTAGACATGAAGGCAGTGGCATAATAAAAGCATTCATCTAACTGATAAGGGGGCTACTTGTAAGACTAGGTAATTGGACCAAAGTTTGAAGAAGTAAAAAAGATCAGAGCCTTGAATACTCAGTTACAGAAGTAAAATTTTATCCTGAAGGAAGGATATGTTGAAAGAATTTTAGTGGGAAAATATCCACAAGAAACATTTTCCTGAAGATCATGTATCCATCCCCTCTGTTTTAAAGACCAATAGCTGAAGTTTCCCTCAAAAACTGCCCTTTCTGGACTCTTAGTCCACGGGTCCACGACAGATGTGAAATTCATTTCATCCTCCAGGCTCCATGCGTGGACATTGGTCCCAGGACTGATGTATTACAACCCCTTGGCCAGGGCTGAAGTCTTGAGACAGGCAAGGCCAGTATGACAGTTCACGGAAATTTGCTGGAATGGTTGAAAAGAGAAAGTCTCATTCTGCTAGGTTTTCTGGGCCGTGATGATATAAGCTGAGAGGTGCTTGGAGTCACAAATAGAACCTTGAAAATGAAGATGACACAGAGGAGAGAAGAACCAAGAGATGGGAAGAAATAGTTTGCAGGTAACAGAGTTTTTTGAGTGTCTTGATATATCTGTCTGAATACAATTTTGTCCCCGAGACATTCAATTATATCAGCTAATAAATTCCCTTTTTGGTTTAAGCTGGCTTTCAGAATGTTCCCTGGTTCTTGCAACCAAAAGAGGTCTTATTAACTCACTAATAGGATGAACATGTAGGGTTACTTCAAAAAAAACAAGGTCTGTAACGATGGAAAAGGAACACCCTGGGTTACAAAGTGAGTGCTGCTCCAGTGATTTACCACTGAAAAAGGAAAACACATCCCCAGCATAGCACTTTCCTCAGAGAGAATGATGGGTGGAGTTGGAAAACCCTGGAATAGGGAATTAGTGTAACAGACAGAATTGGAAAGCAAAATAACTGACCCCGTAAAACTACAGCTAAAGATGGATCCTGAGCCATGATCCAGGGAAAGTGGTCTGCCATAAATTTATGGTGGAAACATACAGTTCACTGTTAAGGATACAGCTTTTGAATGAAGCAAATATGAGGAGAGTCTAAATGAGACCAAAGAGACAAACATCTTGAAAAAATCTAAGTACTTGGGAAGCAATGTATATTTTTGCACACTTTAAAAAAAAAAGCATGAAATGTATAGTTCAGGGCATGAAAGTGGATGAAATGGCTTCATAGGAACTGATTAAATCTGTAAAACTAGTATTTTAAATCAAACGTTTTTGCTATCTATTCTATAAACTAATTATGTAAGATTCACTCTAACTCTATTTTTAAAAGGAAACTTTAAGTGATAAATTTAAATTGTAATATTATTTCCAAGAGAACTTTGTTGGGGGGCAGGGAATAGTACTACCATCCACTGAAATAGATTTCATGTAAGAATTTAATATATAACAATTTAACAAATTATCTTCCATTGTGCTGCTGAAAACTTGCTGTTTTTTCTAACACTAATAAAGTAGTTAAGAAAAACCCAGTTTGGCAAAGGAAAAATCTTAATTAGTTAGAAGGAAAGAGCTTACAAACCAACAGAAGGACAAAAATGTAAATGCCACTGAGCCTGGAGATAATTTGGTCTAGTGTCACAACTGGACTAAAAGTATTTATATATCTTAAACCTCTGGCTTAATTTAATTAAGACAAGAAAGAACGGGAGAGAAGGAGGGAGGAAGGGAGGGAAGAAAAGGGGAGAGAGAGAGAGAGATGGACAAAGAGAGCAAGGGAGAGAAAGAAGGAAGGAAGGGAAGGAAAGAAGGAAGGAAGGAAGGAAGGAGGAAGGAGAGAGGGAGGGAGGGAAGATGGAGAGGAGGGAAGGAAAGAGAGGAAACTACAATTTTTGGTTTAAAAAGCTAAAAAACAAACATGTTTTTTCACTTGGAACATCTCTGAATGAGGTGAATGAGGTAAGTTGAAAGGTCATTGCCTCTTTCAGGAAGCTACTCTTCCATTAAGCATGGTAGAAAGATAATTGCTAAGTGAAGTTTCTCATTGACTTCCACAGAACCTGATTTCAAAGACCTCATAAAAGTATACAAAGGCATTAACAGAAATGGTCTCTAGAAACTTCTTTAAATAAGTGTAGCTCCCTTTAGAGCTCAACAAAATCCTAGCTTCATCCCTCAGTGATGAGATAAATTAGATGCACATTATCTCACTCCTTCCCAAATTCCTATCTTACAAAGAACATTCATTTTTTGACATTCTTCTTTATTTGATGTTATCTAGCCCAACACTCATATTTTTCATGTGGAGAAATTGAGGCTTGAAGAGAGTGCATCATTTGACCAGCTCACAGAATCAGTGATTGACCTGGGCCATGTCCACGTGACTCTAAACTATATACTCTTTCCATAGACAGTCACATTTCACACTCCAAATATCTGGCCAAATATTTAGTTTCCAGAAAGTGGATGGTGATTGCCAATAAAAGTATAAAAGCATAACTTTTATTCTCCTGTGAAGGTAAAGTAAATATACAGGGAAGTTGTCAAGATTCTGCAAATGTTTGAATCAAAGTTCGCAGTTTGGCTGCATCTGTCTGATGAACTGGTGGGTTGTAGCCCCACCTTCCCCACTCCAGGTGTCTCTATATGAGTTTACATGCATAGGAATAATGCAGCTTGTCAGGAGTAAGGTTATTGTGGGGGTTTTTTTCGGTTTGGTTTTTGTGTTCTGTTTTGTTTGTTTTTAACATTTGCCTTAGCTTTTGTTTTGCACCAGCCAAATGAGGCAATGAGTCAGGGACAAGAGGAACAAGATGATGAAAAGAGGGCCTTCTCTAGCCCAATCCCATGGATTCAGTTTTGAGCACTAGGAGAGATGACAGTCTTTTAAAAGAAATTGACAAAGCTTGGTCCAGTTGAGACTTTATGAGACAGATTGTGGAGCAAGTGGAGCTACTTTGGATGAAGTCAACTGCAGAATTAGGTAGAGCATTCCTTCCAGTTTTTGCAAGGAACATAACTTGACTTCAACAAAGTGATTATGTAAAAGAATGCACTTCTATAAGTAACCTCAAAGTTTTTCTGCTGCAGAAGCTTCAAAAAAACCTGAAACTTCCATAGAGAAGGACCATTCTTAGAGGGAAAAGAAGTCCCAGTGACAGGGATGGGTCACACTTTCCACCCAAAATAGTTTCTAGACAGCAGAAAAGGAGGTCAGACTGAAAGCATGAAGAGGACCCTATCTCATCACACTCCATGGTAGAAACCCCCAGAAAAAATGGACCAGGCTTTAAATGAAGACCCTACAAGAATGTAGATGGGAACAGCATAGCAGCAAAATGTGGATATTAGTGAGATTGTCCAAAGCTAGTGAGTCCCAGGCAAATTCTAATTCATTTTTATTAGCCTTTGGTTAACTGATTACAATCAAATGTGTAGTCACAGTTTCCACAGGAAGAGAAAATTAGTTATGGAATCAGACATTTCACACAAAGATTTGAACAACTAAGAAGCAATTAGAATGTACTGGGAAACAAGCATTCCTTTTAGTAATAGGTTATACATTAATATACACAAACAGGTTATTTATCTATTGTCAGTAACTGGAAACCACAATCCATGTTTGCTTAACATATCTTTGGTAGATAGAAATTTTACTTTCCTGACAGTATTGCATTTAGAAAAATTGTGGTTTGGCTCAAAAATGCTGACATTCTCAACCATCAGACAATACATCTTCTGAAGATAGTCATATCACAGACATAAATATAAATGCAGACAAAAATAAAATGCCAACTCAGACATGTCTTAAGTTTTTTAGGATCTTTCTCATGTCTTTCAATATGTTTATCCTCAAAGTGAATCTCCTTTTCATATTTCAACCTTCATGGTTAAAGTCGAGTTTCCAAAAATATTGGGCTTGTGAAACAATTGACACTAAATGTGAATCATTTCTTGAGAAACTTGGTTTAAACCAGGAAATAACATTGGCTCTCTCCTTCTCCCAAAGGCAATAGTCAGTCCAAGATTTTTCTTGTGTTGTCAAGTCTGGCCAGTAATGCAGATAAAGACATTAGTAAGTAGCCTGGGGCCCTATGAGCTTCAGAATTATTTTGCATGTACTCTAAAACTGACCCATACAACAAGCTGGATTAGATCGCTGGGGAAAAGGACTACGGGATATCCTTATGCCTCTTAACTATTACAGCACTAGCCTCTAAATTCCCTTTCCTAATTTTAGTCCAGATGTCAAATATATAGTATATCTTATATTTAATTGATATGGTATTTCTATTAAAATTTGAGGTATTTTGGGTTAAAAGCATTAAAATACCTCCTATTAAGTAATAAATAATAGCTGACATTTTATTTTTACTTTCAGCAAAACTGTAAAGAAGGGGAACCAACATGGTCTAAGGACGGATAAATAGGTTATAGAGAAAGAACAAAAATATTCCTTGGAAACCAGGCCAGAGTAAGAGAAGAGGCTGTCGTTTTTAATGGACTATGTGCCAGAAACTTATAAAGTACCCATATATCTCTCTAAAAATTGTCTTGGAGAATTAGTTCCAACTAAATTGAAAAACCATCAGAAATTGTTCTATTTTCAGAAAACGGGCTAGAAATTTTGAAAAACATGCCTGAGAATAACTAGAAAATATGAAAAAAATATTTAAAAACATGTTTGAGTGTATCAAAGAGCTAGCAACAGAAAGAGTTAAGATCAAGAGAAAAAGGTAAACTAGCACAATGAATCCAGATTTGGGACTAATTCTCCCATAACAGCATCTGGCAATTCTAGCAGAGACAGTTGAGAAGCTGAGCAGAACTTTCAGCAGGTCACGTGGCTGGGAAAACAAGAACTGGATGTGAGGGCTGGCTCATGCGGGAGAAAGCCAGGTCGAACTCACAGATTTGGGATTGGGACACCAAAGGTCTACGCCTAGGAATAAGGTGTAAACATAAGAAATAAACAGATCCTGGGAAGGACTGAAGACCGCTTTAAATGACTTCATTAATGAGATATGGGAGGCCCTAGCTGCCTTTGGGAGAAGGAGAGAATCTAATGAGTTTTGTTCACTACTTCTGGGACTTAAATTATAGGTATGTCAGCCCTGTTCACTTCATTCCTATGTTTCTTTGGTTTCCTTCTGTACTTGCCATTCTTTGATCTCTCAGTATTTCATCTTATATATGTCTCTAATCTGCTGTTAATCCATCCTTAATTTCAGTTATTATATTTTTCAAATCTTGAAACTAATATCTTTAAATAGTTTTCAATCCTCTTTCAAACTTCCCAATCTCGTCATATATTTTTAAACACATTAACATTGTTTATCTTTGAATATCTTTGAATATCCACTATCTGGATATTCTATTCATTTGTTTATAAGGGGTTTTTTTGATTTTCAAATATTACAAACAAAAATTATGGAGATAATGTAAGGTATGCGGTAGGCAAAACCATTATCAAGCCAAAGATTTAACAACCACTACGAGCTACAAGCATGACTAGTGCAATGTAGACAGTTTATAGAGCAAGACCACTGAAAGTTAATGACAATAAAAATTTTAAATTCAGACAGACAAAAAAGAAATGTATAACATTATTAACCTTGTATGAACCTAATAATATAATCCATTATGAAGCAAAGAGTTCACAGGACTAAAAGAGCAGGAAATTTTAGCATACTTCTCTCATTCCCTCATAAAGCCAATAGACATAAAAATCAGTAAGATGTAGAAGATTTGAATAACATGGTGAAACAGTCGGATCTAATGATCATTATTTTGCACCATAACTCACTGAAGCAGTTCCTATTATTTACACCTTTTTTATATAGATGAAAAACAAAGGAGTGACTTCAAGAAGCTAATGCATTAGATTGCTCAGTAATTACCTATGAGTAATTAGTCCATGAATAAGCAGGGGAGCCAATAAGAAGCCTCTCTGAGTTTTGTTTGTTTGGTTGTTGTTGCTGTTTTCTTTTTTGCTGGAGCAATTGCTAAAGGTGCTGTCTTCCTCTGGAGTTAGAGGCTGTAGAGACACTTAAGCTAGCGCACCTTGCAGCCATCTTCCCAGCCAGAGGAAGAAAGCCTTCTGCACTAGGTAAGAATGAAGCCAGTGAAGAAGGAAAAGCAGAGCCCAAAGAAGGCGAGAGAGGGGCCTAAAGTGAAACTTTAAGTCCCTAAATTCAGCCATTATGTAGAAAGTCCTACCCTGGCTACATCTGTGACACCATCTTGCAAATATATAATAGGCATATTATTTCTCTAGTATACAGACAAGGATTGATGTGCTTACAGACTTGTGGCCTCCTTGAAATAAAAGTATTTCCTTCCTGGCAACAGGATTCTGTGGGTTGGAAATCAAGCTCCAAGCAATAGAAAGAACTACTGCTATTAGAACAGGAAGCTAGCAGAATTACAGGACAAGGATAGATAAAATGGCTAGCTTTAATTTCTGAGACCAATGCAAATTTCAGTAAAATAACTATGGTCCTTTTTATATAAATTCAGTATTACTTGACTTCATTTCTTTCCTCTCAATTTTTTTCTAAAAGATATTTATATATTTAACATATCTGTTGGCATAGAGTTATAAAAAATATTTAACATTGTTTCCAATTAATTTATCAGGTCAAAAAGGACTGAATTAATTAAACTGAATAGACATATTAATACAAATATTTTCAGTATGTTTAAATTGAAGAAGCACCTTCAGTTTTTTCTTTTTTAAGCTGAAATCTACAGGAATGTAGTTAGAATTCACCCAGGCCCTTGCAACATCATTTGTTTGCAAAGCCATTGTTTCTCCTCCTTAAGTGTAACTCTTTTTTAATTCAAAATTAACACTCTGTGAAATTATTTGTTTTGAGAATCAAAAGTCAGCCTTTGTCAGATGCTTGGTTTCTGGAGAAATGAGAAGCTCGAGTTTTTCGACATTGACACCTTTAATTTTCTAAAGTGCAACAGATGATTCTCTGGATATAATAGATGTGTGTTTACATGTAGCCTTCCTTTCTAAATCAAACTTCCAGAAGTATCTGTCTTCATGTGGAAAAAAAAAACCAAACTAGATCACTCTTTCCATAACTCTTCTGTATAAGCAGTATGATGAAACTTGCACGACAGGACATTTGTTTAAATAAAGATTTAGTTTAGGTGGTTGTTACTGTTGATGTTGTTTCTGTTATGGTGACTTGGAGCCTATCGCTCTAAATAATCATTACTATATCAAAGAGGTGATGCTCAGTGTTCTACATGATTTGTAAGAAGCCCTTGAAGGCAATAGGCAAGGTGGCAAAACACACAAGATCAAGTCTCTGAGGGACCTGCTTCTTCAGATATATCTATTTTCTCACCAAGTGCTGTCAGGTTTGTTTTTTTTTTTGATGCCATTCACAATGCCCCTTTCATTTTTTCGCTCCCTGTCTGATTTTCCTGCCACCCCTATAGGTTGTCAGACCTCTTCCCTTTCACTCTCATCACTGCCACTGCATCCTCCTTACTCTCCCTGCTTTTCTTCTTAACTTGATGCAGTTGTCCTGACTCCTGCAGTTGGATTCATCTTCCCTAAATACTGTATTGAGTAAACTTTTGCCACCACATGTTATATTTCTAAAAATATTAAATATAGCTCATTTACAAAGCCTGGCACAATGCTTTCAAAATTCTCCCCTTACCTCCTTATTTGAAGTCTTTCTTTAAGACATGTCCATTTGTCACCTCTAAAAGATACTTGTCCTTTTCCAGTGTTTTCTCCTTCCTTATTCTCTCCTCTGCCTCTCATCTGCTGTCCACATTTTAGATATCCACTAATCTGTCAGAGTTTATAAAAGTACTAATTTTCTGCAAGGCACTTAATCTCACTTTCCAGTTCTTATTGTCCATAGCTTTCTCATTACAGACATATTTATATTTTATAAATATTTGTGTAACCTCTTATTACATGGTAAGATTTTGAATAACTTATTATAATTCCCATGGTGCCATCATGTGTTTTATAAATATATTGAATTTTTGAAAGAGGTAAAAATAAATAGATGATCTTTTAATCGATGTATTAAATTGGTGGGGAAAAGAAATATAAAGTTTCCAAGCTAAATGTCACAATTTGAATCCCAGTTATCTTGAATATTTTGCTTTCAATAATTTCCAGAGTGTACATGTGTAATTTACCTTTTTAACTAAGACAAATACCCGGTGTTTTCTTCTTGGAACAACCTACACCACCCATCCCATGGACAGTTTCTTTAACTGTGAACAGAAAAAAAGAGAATCAGAATAAATAGTTTTGGCAGATATTCCAGACAGAACACTTTTGACAGTCATGGCCACATGTAATGTTTTGGGATATTTTATTCCATTTATACGTCCCTACCCTTCAGCTCTATAACTCAAAGAATTTGTTTAATCTGTTTGATACTTCTTTCACGTCTTTTAATTCAGATATAAGTTACCAGATACTTTACAAGGGCCTAATAGTATTATCCAAATATTGTAAAATGGGAAAGCTGAAGTTCACATTCAAAATATCACAGTTTAGACCCCAACTCAATTTTAGCTCCACTCACCTCTGTAACTTGGAAGTTTAGGTTTCCATTTTTATAAGCTCCTTTAGTTTACCCATCACTGCAGAGCTGGCATCTGGCTGCAATAAAGGAACATTGGTAATATTGACCAAAAATGGCTTTCAACAGCTAATACTAAGGTCATGACAGAAAAGATCATTTTTAAGTCATCATAAAGCTGTCTTAATCCTCTCGAACAAGGTAGGATATAAATGAAGTCATCTTTTTTCTTTCCTTAGGGAAGGCATATATGAAGCTCATTTTCTAACAATTTGGAAAGGAAATTTCTTCATTAGTTTTCCATGAAGGGCTTTATCTTTCTTTGCTTACAAAAACAGTTGGCGGTGCAACTTTCTCTGTAGCATCCAAAATTTGAAATCCTCCCTGCTTCCTACAAACAGTAAAATATGCCTTGATAGCACCATAGCACAAAGATAAAAATGCAAGCCATTGAGATGTCAGAGAATGTGAAACTCCCAGAGAAGTGCTAACAGCCTCCAAGAGCCTCAGACTCAACTGACCAAGCCCTCCTTCCAACACCCATCAACTTTTCCTCCAAAATTGATTATGATGGCTCCATGCAGCTCCAGCCCCGACAGTACTCAACCCCCAAAAAATGGATCCAGGCTAGAATGTAGACATTACCTCCTCTTTCCTCAATACAATGTAGAGAAAAATCTGTCTTCCCAATCATTTTCTCAAACCAGAAGAGGTGAAGAAAGACATGTGCCTTGGACTGAGGAAAGACTTCTTCTAAAGGACCTGGAGAGCAACACTATGAAATGAAAACTTAAAAAAAAAAATTAATATTGAGGAATTTTAATAAGGAAGCAGGTTGATACCTGAAACCCATCACCATCATTTAACCTTAGTTAAAGCATTTAATACCCTAGGATCCAACAGTCTAACAGGAATGTATAACCATTTATTCTTTCAATAAATGTTTATTGAATGCATACAATGCTTCAGGCAATATTCTGTGAATAAAGCAGAAGACAGTTCCTGCCAACGCAGAGCTCAGTACTTAGCAGGGAAGGTATATATTAATATACCAGCCCCTCCATTTTCTGAACCTCCTCCCCTTATCTCAGATGTTGACATTTCTCCCTGCCAGACACCTGGGGCCCATTACATACTCTTCCTTTTCTCTCGTTCTGACTCCTCTATCAACTTTTGCAAATCCTAGCTCTTAAAACTGCTGTCTGTGCAAACAAATGACACTTGGGAAATGCTTCCATCCCAGGTGAGACTGGTGCTGCCTGGAACTAAGTTTAAAGACTGGATACATAATCTATTTCTTTAATTACATGTGCACATTTTTACTTGTGTTCTTGTCAAGGCAGGGTCACTTATAATGAGTTTCTTTTAACTTTCAGCATACCCCAGCCAATAGTTTTGCATTTTTCCTATTTCCTCCTTCTCAGTTTTAATTAAGGTCTCATTTATTTTCTATGAATGCCTCCACATTCTTTCCATTTTCTTCTGATTATGGAAGTCTTCATTTCTCTGCCTTAGCAACCAAACCAGGTAAGACAAAGAAAGGTATGATTTCCACATGGATCATGTTTGGGTCACGTTTGGTGCTTGTTGCCCAATCACACAGCTTTGGTAACTAAATCTGTCTAATGCCTCTTTCAGTTTTCCTGAACATTTAAAGCTAAAGAAAACAGACCCAACTCTAAAATGAGCTTGAGTTTGAAAGCCTACCACCTGCCAATTATCATTCTCATATTTCAAGAAGAATTCTACAGAGACATATTACCATTACACAATCTAGTAAACTTTGAGCCAAAAGTCAACCAAATAGCCTTTTGGTCATTTATTATATCAGAATGAAGGAAAAAAGCCATGGGAATGGTGAAAGATATGCTTTGGAGCGGGAACACTTCTCATTTTCCATTCCAAGGAGAATGGAAAATGTTATCAGAGGAACAATCATTATTTTCCTCAGTTGAGACCTATTTTAATGCATGCAATAACTGATTACAAAGTATTAAGAGTATAGTCAATAGCCAAAGATATAATTCATTACGGTAAAAAGCAAGAAGGCCTGAAAATATTCAGAGGTATTAGAGATATAACTTTTACAAATTTAGAAGAAGTGTAATTCCGGAGAGCGGAACGCTGCTCATGAATTCTAAGCTTTAACTTCTTACATGTTTATATGCAAGAAAACGTCAAGAAGAGAAAGTGAAGATTTATGTACATTTCATTTTAGATATCACAAATTGTATCCATTTTTATGAGGTAGCCTTCATAAAGTTTATCTTTTCATAACATTTAAAGCTCTCAATATAACTTTTCCTTGGCTCATGCAGAGATAATAAAATTATTCTTAAAAATATCTCTTCCTCCCCTCATCCAGAAAACCATGGTGGTAAAAGAAAGGAAAGGATTTTACAAAATTTCCAGGGATTGTGTCTAAAGTCAAAATGGAAGGGAAACAAAGCTACGTGTCAGTCAGCATTCTTCTAAAAATTCCTAATAATTAAAGTTTCTTATGCACTGTCATTGATAAATGTGACTAACTTCCCAAACGAATGATTCCTAGGTCTTCTGTCATACTCAGATGTTAGAAGAAGCTATACATGTTACGTGAGCTGTGTCAAATGGTACTAATGACACATAGTTCCAAATTGTGACAAATTTAAAGAAATTTTTCTAAAACTGTTATGTATGTATGGTTAATCTGTTCAATGTCTTACCAGCCCTCCTCTGACACTAGAAGCTCAGAATCTAGTCCTAAAAACTAGCACACACTTGGCTGCAAATAACAGAAAACTCAACTAATTGGTACAAGCAATAAAATCATGAAATCATGACACATCAAAAGTCTGAAGGTATACAGTCCTTTATGTAGTTCAGCAACTTAATGCTCTCCCCAAGAAGTCAGGCTTTTCTATCCTTCTGCTCCACCATCCTCATGCCATTGGCTTTTGGACCTGGTGGTACTTTTTTTTTTAATTTATTTTTGGCTGTGTTGGGTCTTCGTTGCTTCACGGGCTTTCTCTAGTTGCAGCGAGCAGGGGCTACTCTTCCTTGTGGTGCGCAGGCTTCTCATTGCAGTGGCTTCTCTTGTTGCAGAGCTTGGGCTCTAGGCGCACGGGCTTCAGTAGTTGTGGCTCGCAGGCTCTAGAGTCAGTAGTTGTGGCACATGGGCTTTAGTTGCTCTGCAGCATGTAGGATCTTCCCAGACCAGGGATCGAACCCATGTCCCTGCATTGGCAGGTGGATTCTTAACCACTGTGCCACCAGGGAAGTTACCTGGTGGTACTTCTTACTGTAGAGTCACACTCAACTCTGCAGACAGCCGGGAGACCCCGTGGAGTTGGCACCCATGCCGGTATATCCAACCCTGAGGGTGGGGAGGTGTCTGCCATTACTGCCAGAGCCAGATCTGCCCACCCCATAGCCAGGACCTGGCCACCTTGTCAACAGAACAACCCGCCCTGTAGCTGCTCCTCCCTCCTCCAGAGGGGGATGGGTTTACCTAGCCATCCCCCCCAATGGTTTATTTCTCACTCATATGAAGTCTGCTTAGGTCCAAGAAACTGTCCAGGGTCTCAGTCCTCTGAAGAGATACCATTAGAAGCTGTTTCAAGCTTATGGCACCTCTTATAACCTCATGCTTCCAAAATCATGGTGACAGGGAAAGATGACACTGGAGAAATAAATACCAGCGTTTAAACACTTCTTCCTAGAAGTGTTCTAACATTTAATTCATCAAAGCAAATCCCATGGCTTTACCAAATTTCAAGGGAATAGGTGCCTAAAAGAAATGGAGAACAGAAAAACCTCATGAACTCTAGCACTATCTAAGACATTTGATGGAAAATATTTTTAAATCACATTCTTGAAATATCTATGGCTTCTTTTCCATCTGATGTTTTTAAGTTGAACCCATTTCATGCCACATTTGGATGTAAAATTGTGTGCTAATTTAATTCAGTACACACTTATAGAGTACTTCCTAAGGTCCAGACAGTGAAAAATCATATGTAGATTTAGACCTTTGTGAAGTCTGCTTTTCTCATTTTCCTAAATTCCACTCATCCTTCGTTTCCCACATACTTGAGGTATGTCATAGTACAATAATAAAGAGTACAGATTCTGAGATTGGAAAAGCCTAGGTATAAATCCTAGCACTACTTATTAAGTTACTAACGGTATCACCTTTCAAACATTTACATTCACTGGGCCTTAAAGTCCTCATCTATGCAGTGAGTATAATTACTACCTCCCAGGACTGTTCTCAGGATCGAACAATAGAAAACAAAACTTCAGAGATTAAAGTTACTAAATGTGTATTTTCTTCCAGATATTATATAAGGGTAATACTATAAGTATTAGTGCCTGACAATTGTTAGCTGCGCTTTTCAATAAGATTATTTTGAATAATTTCCACTTTCTCAGTAGGCCTGCTGCTCTTTGTTTTTTTTGGTTGTTTTTTTGTTTTTTTTTTTTGCGGTACGCGGGCCTCTCACTGTTGTGGCCTCTCCCGTTGCGGAGCACAGGCTCCAGACGTGCAGGCTCAGCGGCCATGGGTCCCGGGCTCAGCCGCTCCGCGGCATGTGGGATCCTCCCGGACCGGGACACGAACCCATGTCCCCTGCATTGGCAGGCAGACTCTCAACCACTGCGCCACCAGGAAAGCCCAGCCTGCTACTCTTGACTATGAACCACAACTGCTCTCTCCTTTACTGTCAGCGTGCCATAAATCTGAAATCTGGGGAAAAACAAAAGGACTTCAAGAGATTTTGTTCCCACAAATTTTGTCATTCATAAATGAAGATACTGCTTTGAGTTTACACTGAAGGTTGTAAAGCTTTTGTGGCATATCCAACGTTAACCAGGTAATAAATGTTTGTGTGTAAATGTACAGTGGGACTTCATCCACTCCATAAGAGTATCAATATTCCTTTAGACACCTATTCATCAACCATCTTGTGTTGTTTCCAAATTTTCTCCAGTTTTATAATAACACATTTAAAGTTTAGATAAAGTTACTAAAAGATGAGAACGATGTGTTGTTTATTATGTCTTTCATCATCATAGAGTAGTACACAGATATTTGACAAAGTCTTTAGTCCATGTTCAAGTCAACAGTGGACTTTTCAGGACTACTCTTTCAGAAGGGCCTGCCTACAATTAAGCTGTGCTGGTTATGCAGAATCCTTAAAATCGATATTTCATGAAGTTTAATAAAATAAGTGATCTAGATTCCAACCAATGTCAGCGCTCAACAGAAGAGAGTTCTGTGCCCCCAGAAATGGGAATAATGGATGTTATCTCCACACATACACCCCCGAGCACAAGGACATGGCTGAACTGAACAGGACTGAAAATTTTTACAGTATTAAAAATATTCTACTCCATTTAGTGGAATATAATAACTTATACCTAACAGAAATCAGAATATTTTATTGGTTAAGTTCACCAGGAAGTAATTAATTTGATTTAGGAAACCAGTACTGTTCTAGTATTTATATACAGGTTACCTAAAGTAGAAGGAATATATTTCTTAACCATAATCAAAGTAATCTCTTTATCAGTTAGGGATCTTTGGACACAAGCAGCAGAAAACAATTCTGGTTCATTAGGCAAAGAGAAATGTATTGGATGCTTATTGAGTTTTGAGATAATCAAGGAGAATCTGAAGAACCAAGGTGAAGGACAATGCAGTTTTGGGGACTGGAAAGCAGGAAGAATCTTCTCCAAGAAGAGTAAAATCACATCTCTTGGAAGAAATGGATCTCCAACTACTTCAGGCTCTTTGTTTCTTAGGAAGCAAAAGAATGACCTGACATTGGTCACCTGCACATGCTGTGGTAAGGGAAAGGGAAACCATAGGTTTGTCCCAATAAACGGTGATCATGAAGAGGTCAACTCTCAAGGGGAAAGGACCAAATGAACGTGAAGCAGCCAAAACCAGGCGATGTCTACCTCTTTGTTTTGATTTTTGTATAGCTATCAAAATAAAAGCATGAAGAAGAATTGCCGTTCTAACACTATTGTTTGTGCTACTTTTCAAATCATTTTGCTTTGAACTCTCTGGAGCTTCCATTATAGGTAAATAATTATATTTATTTTAATGTCTCTAGCTCACCTGTGCTAAGTCTGTAAACCAAACTGCTTCCGTATGATACTTTTCAGATGCTAAATGCACAGTGAATTATAATCCTATGTAATTTATCTGAATTTGAAATAAACCCTTTTCAGTCAAACTTCTCCTAAAAGCAGGACTAACTCCGTAATTCCAGAAACATTTAAACAATGTAGTGAGGAGGATAAGAATTTAAAGATGTGAAGGAAAATGTGCAGGTTCATTCAAATAATTCAGGAATATTCTCAAGCATGCTTTAAACTTAATAGATTTCCTATCCAAACTCAACAAAAACCATTTATGAGTATTGGGCTGAACTCTAACAATATCATAGCTTCCACAAACAAATCCAATCCAATTTAGCAAAGGGGTAGGGGAAGGCTTCCCAGAAGATTTTTAAATAGGTCACATTTTTTGTAATGATTGGAAAAATACTGAAAGAAATAATCTGCCACTTCCCATTAAACACTAGAGTTAGACCTAACCAAAATGTCTTTTATGAAGGACAAAACATTCAGATTCACGTGTCTCCTTATACTTCTCCAAGAAACTGGCAAATCTTCAGTATAAACAGAAACAGCAGAAAACATCCAAAAGATGCAATATATGATTTTAACCATCTCCACTAACCACAGATATTTAACTATTCACACTCAAGGCAGTGTAACCAAAGGCATTATCCCATATTTATTTTACACCAAAGATGAACTGCTATAGTGTGTCTGTTCGTAAATATTTTTATTAAACACACATACACGCAATATTTGAGGAAGGTTAGCTTGTCTAGTAACTAAATGTAGTAAACCTAGCAGTGAAAATAACTTATATTATCTATTTTGTAGTTTGTTGTATATTTACCTATCTTTGCAATCCAAGTATATCAAAAATTGTTTCATACTTCCTTGAAGATATAGGTTATGAATTATGAACAATTGTTATATTGGACTGTCACAATATAAAAATTGTGTTAACATGGTACAATCTAGTGCATCACTTATAATGACTTTTAATTCATGTCTCTCCAAATGTCTGCATAGAGTTTATATAGCTACCTTACAATTCATATAAATCACATTTCAGTCTGCATATAAAATTAGTTATTGAATCCGTGACTATGTTTCAAAGTTTTCTTCTCTCTCTGGTACCTGAGATTATTACTCACCCCCTTTCTTCCTTCAGGTTTTTCTCCCAGCTCTCTCTTAATCACTGGGACCCTCTTTGTTCCATCCTCTGTTCTCTTCTCACTCTGTGCAGATTCTATGATAGTTGTTTCCCTCAGAATGATGACTCTTAATCATTCTGATCGCCACACCTAAAGAACGAACCGCCTATTAGATGTTTCCATTTAGGTGTCCCCCGAATACCTCTCAACCCATCCATGTGAGACATCTCCTTGGCTTTGCCCAACCCACTCTCATCTGCCAATAGCATCACCACCCAGTCAGAAACTCAATTCATCTTTTATACCTTCCCTCATTTTATTCCCACACTCAATTTGTCTTGAAGTCCATTCAATACTACCTTCCTAATGTCTTTTTATTCCCTCTCCCCTCACCTTCTTCACATGACCCCTCTTTTATCTAGGCATCATCATTTTTCACCTTGGATATTGCCTTTCCCTGATTAAAACCCCTCAGCAACTCCTCGAAGCCTTCAAAAATCATTTGTGTTACTACGGTTGAATCACAACCTTTCTGTAAACTAGACACTGCTTGCATTTCTACTTTCAACTCTAGGCAGCCCACCCCACCTAACCCATCACACTTGCTGGTTCCCTAAAAGGTAAGTTCTGTCTTGCCTCTGTGCCTTTGCTCATGCTGTCATCTCTTCCACTGGCTCACTCATCAAAAAAGCAGGTTTGCATTAGGTATCATCCAATTATACATCTGTCTTTTCTGACTAGAATTTTATGTCTTTGCTTTTATTTCTTTATCTACAGCACTTACCACAGCAGCTGGTATGTGGTAAATATATATATATATATATTTTTTTTTTTTTTCGGTACGCAGGCCTCTTACTGTTGTGGCCTCTCCCATTGTAGAGCACAGGCTCCGGTACGCAGGCCTCTTACTGTTGTGGCCTCTCCCATTGTGGAGCACAGGCTCCGGACGCGCAGCCTCAGCGGCCATGGCTCATGGGCCCAGCCACTCCGCGGCATGTGGGATCCTCCTAGACCGGGGCACGAACCCGCGTCCCCTGCATCGGCAGGCGGACTCTCAACCACCGTGCCACCAGGGAAGCCCAATATATATTTTTAATACTAAAAACTTCTACCTAAATGGGCAAACTATTTAATCTCTTCTTGGACAAATTGGGCAAATTATCTAATCTTGGCATCAGTCTCCCCACTGGTAAAATAAAGACATATAATGTCTACTTTATAGTGCATATGGGAGAATGAAGTTGAGTTAATATATATAAAGCATTTATAACCGTACTCGGTATGTAATAAGTTCTAAATAATTATTAGATATTATCATCAGTACTAGTTATTATTATAATTCCTTTTCCAGTCCTTTTCAGCCACCTCTTCTGGAACTGTTCATGGAACATTTTAAGCATTGTTTTCCTGAAGCACCTCTGACATACTCACCTATGTGGCTTTCCTCTTTATAGCAACACTAAACACGCTTAGCTTTCAGCAGTCTTCGGAACATCTCCCTTTCCAGAATCAGTTATCATTTTCAACTTCCTTTCACTGTCAATACACCATTCATTTGAATAAACACTCTGGCACTACAGCATAGGTAATAGGAAAGCAGCTTCTACAACCAGACAGCTTGGATTTAAATCCTGGCTCCTTCATTTACAACTGGCTGCTGCAGGGAAAAGTATTTAATTTCTCTCTGCCTCGATTTCCTCATCCATCAAATAAGGCTGAGAATAGTACTCACCTTATAAGATCGTTGTAAAATTAAGCCAATTCGTAGTTTTAGCATACTTAGAATATTAGATGGGAAGAGTATGCACTTAATAAATGTCAGTAGGTAGACATCCATTCAAGTGGCAAAGCCCACTCTATTAGGAAACATCAGTGCCTGAAGTACGTTTAGAATATGGTCACTTATGCCAAACCAGGCTTTCAAAACCACAAGCAGAAATAGAATATATATTTTTTGTCAGAACTCAAGACCTGGAAAGGACCTTAAAAATAGTACTTCCAAAGCCCTTGTTTGATAAATGAGAAAATAAAGACCCTTCCTTATACATTGGGTGGTTTGTCTTCTTCAACTGGGCTAGTTCATAAGCTTCTGCGTCAACCCCCAATATCCAATATTTGGCTAGTGTTGTCAACGGAACACAGAACACACTCTTGCACACGGAGAGAGCAAGGACCATCAAGATACACAGGAAAATGACCCAACTATTACAACACACAGGTAAATGCTGCCCTTCCACTGCACTGAACCAAAACAGCACACAGAGAGAAAGGCAGAATAGAAGGCAGTAGTTAAAAGCATAGAGGCTGAAGCCGACTACCTGGGTTCAAATCCATGTTCTGCCACTTAGTAGCCATCTGACCATGGGCAACTAAGTACTCCCCATTTCTTCATATATAAAATAGGGGATATTAGAAGTGCTAAACCAATAGTTCATTCAAAGTTAAAATGAATTAATGTATACATACATAAAACTTAGAACAGCATTCTGTGGGTAGTAGCAATATATAAGTTTTATGGGTTATTGTTGCAAATACACAGCTAAAGAACATTGCTCAAATTTATCTGTTGTTACTTCAAAGTCACCACTGTGTATCTTGTGCTAAAATTCAACACACTTCCTATCATTCTCCCAAATACCGTAGGCTACTGGGAACTAATGACTTTTTTGTTGTTGTTGTTTTACATAAATCTTATGTTCATGGTTTATTAAAATAAAGCTTAGTTTTTACCTAAGTAGTTCATTTGGCTTAAGATTCTGTAAGGCAGTAAGTCATTTTCCCAGGTGGTGGTACCAGAAGTAGAATTACCTCAAAGCCAGTGAAGCTTCCGTTTCAGAGCCCCTCAGTTTCACAGGCTCCTCCAAGACTGTAGGAGGGTCTAAGAATGTGTTCACCAAGTAAATATTTTAATGTTCAAAAGTTGTATATGTTTATGTATTTTTTAAAAGAAAAGACCCCAAATTGCATAAGCTTCACGTTGCCCCAAGCCTGGATTCATCCTTGGCTAGTATTGACATCACTGGCATATCTGTATGTAAGTGGGACAGAAATACTATCGCATGGCAGTAGTCCCTTCTACCCTGGGCACCTGGGAAGATTTCCATGCTTTCATTTGAAGCCACAACATTACTTGCAGGAAATTCCTGTCTCAAGACCTCAGACCAAGCCCCGTCTTCCCTGACATAGTCACAAACTTTGGGTTTTGTGCATCGTTTTCCTGCAACCCACAGATTTGGTGTATCATTTGGATACGTGCTATATGTCAAATGTATTGCAATTCTTTTATCCACCCTGCCACCGATAGCCTACAATAGCTGCTGTTTGATTACCTTATTTTCACAGTGACTTTGGAACCCTCAGGTATGTTCCTGTCCCTGGTAGGATTTTCACAAAGCAGTACTGACACTAAAACCAAGAATTATGTTATACACAGCTTGTACAGGCATACTCTCACAGACGCACAGAATTCACTGCATTTTCTATCACCTTCCTTTGAATTCTTTGTACTCTATAGAAAAATATTCACCTACCCAAGACATTTCTATTGCTGCTTCTGACAATGACACCACAGTCTCTGAGCTGTAGAATTAAAGACACCCGGCACAAAACGTTCTATGTATTTGCAATGGAAAATAAGAATTCTTAGTCCACAAGCTGTTATGTATTAAATTGGAGCTACACCTGTTTTTCTCCTGCTTATACCAGGCTTTGGGGAACTGAGAACCATATGGAAGCTGCCATTGCATTGTGAAGTATTATTCTCTTCAGGTTATTATTACTCAGATACTGTAGATCACACTGTTGAAACAATCTTGCGTCTGCAAAATGTGCTCCAGGGAAACATCGGCAATTCCATTACTGTGAAAGGTATTGGAAGATTGCTTGTGGTTAGCTGCTGGCTCCTGTTCAGCTGGTTATGTACTCATTCTACAGGCCTCGCAGAGAGTTCTTACTGCTGAATAAAAAACAAAGAATCTTGTCATAACATAGGAAACAGAAGAGACGTAAGTTCCTTGAACGACAATGCCAATTCTGCCATCTCTTTAATGCTAGCCTATTGGCAATGTTATGATATAGAAACGAGCCCTAAAACTTCACTTTGTCCTTATAGAGCAGTTCTTGATTGTGGACTTGAATGTTCTTTATGGTTTCTCCGAATAGCCTCAAGCTAGACAATATATTATCCTCAACGTACCAAGAACTGTCTGTAAGCCAATCATTCCCGTGGGTCTGCTTAATCTAAAGAACCAGTCAAAAAATATTTTAAGGACTTAAGTTTTCCCTTATATTAATACACATACTTCAATAATTATCAGACTTTACTAATTCTTTGTGACAAAGGAAACCTTTAGATTTACAATGAGACTAATGAGATAGACTGGCATAACTGATTTTTTTTAACCTCTCTAAGCATCCGTTTACTTACCTGTAAAAGGGAAGTGATATGTTTACTTTGTACATTTGATGTGAGTACATGTTATAATGTCCAGAAGATGACTAACATGCTGCCTTCCCCAAAATAGCTTACATTCATTGAGAATGTACTACAATTACTACCACTATTCTATTACTTTGTATTATTTTTTATTACCTGTTCTAATCTGCCCCCTAGATTATGAACTCCTCGAACATTAGACTTTGTTTTCTCCTTGCAGAACTCCTTTTTGTTGTTATTGGGGGGGTTGGGTTTTTCTGGTTTGTTTTTATTGAAGTATGGTTGATTTACAGTATCGTGTATATCTGAGACTAACACGATACTGTAAATCAACTACACTTCAATGTAAAAAAAGGCATAACTGACCTTATCTAATCCTTCCTGTGTTGCCTCAGGCTGCCTTTTCCAGGTCCAAATATTGAAGCCTCATTGCTACTATATGTGTGCTCCGTCATGGTAACCTCTGGGTATTGCTAGGGCTGAGTCTTTGCAAACTCACAAATACGCCTATATGGAACTATGAGGATACACACTAAACAATTCTAAATTGTTTCTGAATCACAGTGGCTAGGAGGTCACGGGAGTCCTTTGCATATGAAAACACATAACATAGTTAACTGTCTTTTAAACATTTACTGAGGGTTTTTTTCCCTCTCGTTTGAAGAACGTTTTCAGGATAAAAAACAATGTCCAGGCTTTACCCAAATCAATTAGAGAATGGAAGTGAGGGGTAGGGGGAAGGATTGATAATAATACTGTGAAGTCAGGCTGAAACTCTTTATCAATATTTGCGGCCAACACGTAACCTGGGAAGGCTACCAGTTTCTTTGCATAGTGTGATTTAATGAGATTTAGTAAGATGATAATACACTTTTATTTTGCCCCCCGCCAAAAGCCCTGCTAGGCTTTTCAAAGAGCCATACCTTGAATTTTACATGTTTATTATATGGTAACCAAGCATCGGCTCATGGTTGAAAAATAGGATAATATTAAAATGTGTATCGATTCTAGCACATGTTAAATATACATGCATTAGTAAATTCTACAGATCAATCATCAAGGTTGCTTTCCCTATACTTAATATCTGCTAGTGCTCTTAAAGTAGCCCTGCCATGATTCTTCTAAATAATTTGGCCCTGTGGCTTAGACATTTCCCTCAGACCATGTCACTATGACCCCAAACATGGAAAATCTCATATTGATTTCCCCATCAAAAGAAGGAAAAGCTCTGCTTACTCTGTAAATGCTTAATTAGAGAAGCACTAAGCTGGTCGAGGAAGGTCAGTTCTGTACATTAAACAGAGCCCTCCTCCCTCTGCCTGTCCTTTTCATTTAGAAAGTAAAGATGCATTAGGATATGCAAATACAGAGAGATATGCAGGTCATATTTTCTATTCTTCACCTATGTCATGATGAATTAAAAATTATTTTTTTAAATGCTAAGAGTAAGCACTCTTTCACTTACTTTTGGCTTTATTCTGCTAGAAGCTTGACCTTATCACAAGCTATTTAATGATAATATTATTCATTTTTATCTGGGGTTTTTATACTAAAGAGGGGCCTTTGGTGGTTAGCTACTCACACTCACACCAGCCTTTGGAAGAAACCACCAATATGCTCTGTAATAGGTAACCTCACTTTTTTGATAAAACTGATTGGATGAGGGAGGGGTGGCTGACCACAGGCAGTTATTCATAGGCCATTAACTGGCCTATGACAAGGTGTGCCCAAGAGAGATGCATTGTACTAGATAGAAACAAGACACCCAATCAGAATCTGAGAGGCACTTAGTAAAATCACTCGAACGCTTTCATTGTGTTTCTCACTCATTAAACCATCTTCCAATAGGCTGGCCTCCTGTGATTTTCCATACTACAAAGAAATTTGCTTACCCTGATATCCTGATCCACCTCTGTACTCTTGTATTTTTCATTGTGAATTAATAAATTATCATGCAGCTAGGTAAGCAAGTCTACCTTCTGAGAGATCAATCAAAGCTTCGTGCACTAAAGGAAAGTCAAGTTGCAGAGGATACAACACTTAACACCCATGCACCTCTGGAGCAGTTCTTCTTAAACTTTAAATCTACACAGAAATCACCAGATGCTGCTGCTGTTACTCCTCCATAAACCATGCAAGACTCCAGAGACCCCTGCTCTTCAAAGTGTAGTCTTCATTCCAATAGCATCACATGGGAGCTTGTTAGAAATGCAGAATCTTAGGCCTTACTTCACAATGACTGATCAGAATCTTTATTTTGACTTCAGTGATCTTATGTGCAGTAATAATTGAGAGGCAGTTAATAAGGCCAGTAGTTGTCAAAAGACCAGCAGCATTGGCATCATCTGGGAATTTATTAGAAATGCAAATTCTCACACTCCAGCCCAGAACTATTGAGTCAAAGTCTCTGGGACTGGGACCCGGTAATCTGTGTTTCAACAAGGCTTTCAGATGATTCTGATAAAGGTGAAACTTTACAAATCACTGCTCTAGACCAGTAGCTCCCAAACTTTGCTGCACATCAGAATCGCCAGGAGAACTTTGAAAATTCCTGATATCCATATCACATCTTGCAAATTAAATCAGAATGCCTGGTAATGAGAGACAAATGTCAGTATTTCATAAAGATCACAGATAAGTCCAATGGATAGTAAAGTTTCAGAACCAGCGCTTATACTGTCATAAATTCACCAAGAGAAATGGCAACTCTAGCAGAGGTTTTCTATTTTAGATCCACATTGCAATCATCTAGTCGATGCCAAGATCCCATTCCCAGAGATGCTGATTCAACTGTCTGGAAATCAGGATTATTTTTTCCTTTTAATTTTTCAATTTTAATTTACAAAGAGAAAACCTCACTATTTGTGGTATACTCTTCCATGGGTATTCGCAAATGCATACAATCACACTTCCACCACCAGAGTCGTTGATACAGAACAGTTTCATCATCCACAAAACTTCCTCTTACTGTCCTTTTCTGGTCAACCTCTCCCCCAGTCTTCAGCACCTGCAATGACTGATTTTTTTTTTTGTATGTTTCTGTTAGGTTAATTTATGTTGGCTTAACCTCACGTTAATTGATTCCTTCTTCATCTGCCTTGAGTCTACTGATGAGCCAGTCAAAGACACTCTCCATCTCTGAGTGTCTCATAGCTATCATTGCTGGGTTTTTTTTAACATCTCTCTGCTGTAAGTTTACATAGAAACTTGCTTGCTGTTCAACTTATCCATTAGAGCTTTTAATATGGCACACATTATGATTTTAGATTCTCTGTCAGATAATTTCGATATCTATGTCATACTTAACAATAGGTATGTTGATTGTTTTGTTTCTTGGCAATGTTTTTACTTCTTGCCCTTTTTATGCATCACAATTTTTTGTTAAAAATGGCCAGCTGTGAAAGATAATACAGGCTGAGGTAAATAGGTTTCATGCTTGGAAATGAGCACTCCTTTCCTTACACTAGGTTTGATTTAATCAAGTCAGAGGTTAGTCTGGATTTAATGTTTGTTGTAGCTTTGGTTACCCTCCGTGACCCATGTTGCTTTAAATTTCTCTAGTGATAGGTTGAGGTTGGGAGCTGATCTGCCAGAAGGTTTTTCAGTATCTTCTCCACAATCAACTTTGTCTTCTTTTTACATTACACCTTAGAGTGGGTCTATCTTCATGTTCTTGCAACACTTCCAGCAGTATTCCATTCTTACTTGTTACTTGACCTTGTTGATCTGGTGGTGGAGGGCATGGAGGGGGTGTTCTATTTTCTGCTAGTTTATACTCAGCCTCAGGAAGCCACTGTGTCCCTGGGTCTATGGGGTGCGGACTTCCCAATGCTCCTGCTTCTCTCCCAGCTATTCTTGCCCCTTCTCCCAGTAATAGCATTTGTTTTCCAATCTCCTCCCCTTTCTGCAATGTGTTTTCACCAGTAACCTAAAACAAAGGCTCTTTTTCCATAAGAGATATAGGAGAGAAGAATCCAGGTACAATTTTGCACCATCATACAGTAGCTGTCACCCTCCACCTCCCCCAGACTTGCACCACCAGAAATGCTTTATCAGAATTCTCACCAATCATTTTGGACCTGTTGGGATCTATGGAGAAGAATATGCAAGGCAGTGTGATCATCCCCTATATCTGGCTCCACAAAGTCTTGCCAGCCCACACTCATCCTCCACCAATTTGTCATACCTTCTAGCTGAGTTCTCCTTCCTTATTCTTCCTTCTTGCTACATCTGCCCCAAGTAAGCAAATGCTCAGGTTCTGTCTATCCCTGCACAAGTCTCTTTTTACATTTTGGGCAGTAAGCTGGGTTCAAGAAAAGCCATGAACTTACAGTTTATTCATCTCTTTTTGTTGTGAGGGTGTGTATGATACTCCTCCCAGCTCTCTACTTTCCAAAGCAGAAACCAGAAGTCTGGCAATTGGAATTTTAAAAGCATTCCAAGTTGTACATCCAAGGTTGAGGACTACTGCCTTTTAAGAATAAGCTTTGATGCCAGCTAGATTTTTCCAGTCAAAACATTCTACCTTGCCCTTTGCTGAGCATGCTGAACCACTCAAAATGGTTACAGGAGAATGCTTTTGAAGACAAAAGCAGGTTAATTAATGGCACTAAGTTAATCTGCTTCCCCATTTTATGATCCAGTACTCTCCATAAGGCTATTAGCTTGATTTTATAACATCCTAGAGTTGTTGCCAAACTAAGTAGGTAGATTTCTAGCTTTAAAAAAAAAACAAAGAAAAGGAAAGAGAAGAAGGAAAAGAAGGGGTAATAACTCCACAAATAAACTTACGTATGAATTTTTCAAACCAAAGCACTATCAGGCACGAAAAATCAGTGAACCTAAAGGGAAAAGAGAGACAGGAAAAGAGACACATACAGGAAATAATCAGCCTGGCACATGCTGCAATTGAAGAAGGAATATGTGACCTTTTCAAGTCAAAATATTTGAGGTAGAACTAGAAATGGCTAACTACATAAAATTATACATTGTAACCATGCTGAAACAAATGGTCAAAGCTAGTCAGGATTGTATTATTTGAGGAAAAAAGTCGGAGACCCAAAAGAATAAATGATCACTTAAAACATTCTTCAGCTCTGCACTGTAACTTTCACAGAGAGAACTTCCAATGTTTGTGTTCCTTCTTTCTTTGAAAATGGAGATCTTTTGTTTTCCATAAATATACTTTTGGAAAATTACTAAAATCTCCCTTAGCTTTCTCCTTTTCAGGATTTATATTACTGTCTCATAGGTACTATTTCCTAGTATATTGATATTCTCCAGTTTCAGGAACTTCCCAGGTTCTCCAAGCTTCACATATCTACCTTGAACTCAGAAGAGACAATGCCTTCAGGAGTCACTATCCCATAATGTAGGAGCGTCTAAAGTACTAAAGAAGAATTACAAAATGAAGGTCATTTGGCCCGTTCTGACTTTTTAATTCACTTTGCCTCTACTCCTACTCCTTTGAATCCAACACAGAAACACACACACACACACACACTCACAGACACAGCTATACCCACTTAATTACAGGTAACTGACATATATCCCTGGAAACACTCAAAAGTGAAATATAACTTCTAATTTTACATCTAGCGCACTTGCTGACTCCTGGAAACTATTCTATTTCCCATTGGAGGTATACACCCTATTATGCATATCTATGCATATTCTGAGATATGTTTCCTTAGTTCCAATTTCAACAACCCCCGCTTTCACCTGGCCATCTAGTCATTTGCTTGCTATTCTAAAATGTAAATTCAGTAATTGCTGCAAAATTTAATCTAGACTGGTTTAATACCAGGAGTCACTGATGTTGTAACAGCTCAAAATAGGCTCCCAAATTAATAAAACATGCTTAAATTACATGTGTTAAAAACAATACTTTTACATTCACGTTTTAACCGATACCAATAATAGCCAGAGAATGTAAGAGTCAATGAACCAAAAAAGGAGCATTACCAGTTAGTGCTTTTGCAATCTGGGAGCAGTTTAGAAACAGGTTTCCAAAATGTAGGTAAGAGCATGAAAAACACTCAAGAAACTACTAATGAATAAACCCCAAGGTGTGTAGATTACAGCTGGGGATTTACCACTATTATCTGATAACTCTAGGTCACCTAATCCACCAACGACTGACTTTTCATGTGCAGATACATACATTTTACTTTTGTTGATTAAAATTTCATTAGGTTGTATTAAAGAGGATTTGCTAGGCAAGAAAAAATGAAAATACATTTACTCAAAAGATGTGTATATGGACACACATAGTTAGTTCCCTTTCCTATTGCAATCCAGTCAGTTGCGGCTGGCTAACTACATCCTGGAAATCAGAGTGCATCTAAAGGTTCCCAGGTCTCTGTAGAAGTATAGGTAAAAAGACAGTCCAATTTAATTTCTAGGTGGTAGATTCAGGTCAGTTCCAAGTTTTCTCAAAGACTCATGGGAGAGAGATTGTAATAATATTGGGCTTTGAAAAAAAAGATAGTAAGAGTAGACAGAATAGTGTTCTATAACCCACTCACACTGGCTCCAGATAACCAACCGTGTACTTCTTCCCAACTCTGCATTGAAATCGCTGTGACAGGAATATGTAGAACATGAACACTGACAAATGCTACAAATGAAATTTGTTGTTCATTTTTCCTCCCAGAGAGCTGGTTTACCAGTACTCAAGAATAGAAGTTTGCAGTCAAAATAATATGAATGTCATCAATAAAAATTGTACTATAAGGAGTGCTGTTTAATTAGGTTAGATTATGAGAGCTTATACTATGAAAGATTTGCTCCCATTTGTGAGAAAGATATTCACTAGGTCTATTTAAGCTGATATCCAGAGACCAAAATTTATATTCTTATTTGCCCAATAAAACACAGTTCTCATAGATGAAATAATTTACCAGCAAAATTATTGGTAAAAGTGTTATATCAAATAGCCATATTTACTAGTCAACAGGTATGTAACCACAATGGTCTGAGCATTTGTGTCCCCCTAAAATTCATATGTTAAAATCCTAACCTCCAAAGATGATAGTATTAGGAGGAGGTGGAGCATTTGGGAGACACTTAGGCCATGAGGATGGAGCCTTCATGAATGGGATTAGTGGTCTTACGAAAGAGACCCCACAGAGTCCCTAGCCCCTTCTACCATATGAGGACACAGCGAGAAGGCACTGGCTGTAAACCAAGAAGAGGGCCTTGACCAGAATGTGATCATTCTGATGCTGTGATCTTGGACTTAACAGCCTCCAGAATTGGGAGAAATAAATTTCTACTGTTTATTAGCTACCAGGTCTGTGGTATTTTGTTATAGCAGCCTGAACGAACTAATAATTTGGAATGAGAAACACAAAAGTACCTAAAATGGTAGTAGAACTCAGTCATTTTAGTTGTTCTCTTTTTTTTTACATAATGAAGCACATTTTCTCCTTTCAAAATAAATACACTGTTCTTTGGCTGGAAGTACTAAACTATAAACCAGAAGGCCAAAAAGTCTGTGGTTCAGATGAGGAGGTCTGGAAAAGCAGCCTCAGTGAGCACTGTGTATTTTCCTTCCATGTGATGATAGAAATTTCATATTTATCCTCAGATTTTCACTTTCTAGGCCAATAAAATCTTGCAACCTCTATTTTTCTTGATTTCTATCCCAAGTTGACCTCAAGGTGACTAAAGAATTCTTGGTAGTGGAAGTTACACATAAGGTTCAGAATGGGGAAATATTCTAGTAGCATTTGTAAAAGTTACCCTGTGTTCAATTTTTCCAATAATGTACCAGATGTAACACAGAAAATGAATCCAGACATTACAAAAACCTGCTAGAAAAATTCAAACTTAATCTTAGAGAGGTTCACAGGTGCTTTAACCAAGCAGCAGTCAAAATTAAAGTGTACTGCATATAAGAAATACCAGAGTTGCTTTTCAAGGCCTCCAAAAAAGTTGCAAATTCTTAGCATTTTTAATGTGGCAATTAATCAAGATTAAGTTGGATGATTTCAGTTCATTAAGACTGTATGAAAAATAGCAAAATTATTGGTAAAAACAAGGAACGCTTTTGGAAGTTCAAATTTTGCCCTTTAAATATAATTAGCAATGTTATTTATTAAATATTGTGACACAACGTTTTAAACCAAATCATTCAGAATATTATTTTACTTATTCTAAATCTTTGCCACACCTGAACATATTATATGAAAACAACACTCCTTAATAACATTTTTACATATTAGGCACATGACATGTTTAAATAAATCATAAGATAATAAATTCAGTTTTTGCCTCCCAATGTCAAAATAAATACCTATCTTAGACAAAGTGCTAGAAATGAAGTGAATTTTTAACTTTATAAATGTATGTGAAATTTTGGGATTTCATAATTTTTGAGAAAACCTTACTATTTCAAATAAGTTACCAGACTAGAACATGCTAATATACAAAACTGGAGTAGGGGAAGATAAAGGAGGGCTCCATTTTAGCCCACAATATTTAATATAGTGCATTTCCTACACTAGAAATTCCTGCTTGTTGATGCCAAAATTTGGAAAGGAGTCCACATAAAATTCCTTTTAAAATTCAATGGCTATTACTTGTAGGCTAGCCTCCCTATTGGACCATTATGGATGCTGCACATGCCTGGTCCAAGTAGACACCCCTGAGTCTAGGAATGACACAAGCTACAAGGATCCTACTCTAAGTGTGGGTAAAGAAGAGACAGCAAAATACATTCTGGGTTGATATTGGGGAATGGAAGATCTATAGTATTTAAAAAAAAGAACAAAACACTATTAAGGTACTACTTCCTAGGGCCAGTACCTGGATAGCTTTACCCATACAAAGTCTCAGCATCTTCTTTTAGCTTTTTTATACGGACTCCTATGTTAGAAACAGTAAAAATTTATACTATCGTAAAATTTTTTTGGAGAGATGAAATCAGTGAAAATGATGGTGTAAGAACTCAGAATTCTCTCCTCCATTAAAGAATGAGAAACTGGCAAAATTTTCTCAGAACTCTGGAAATTAACCAAAGGCTTGCAGCAATCTAAGGAGTATTTATTCAAGACATGGCTGAATATCAATAAAAAGAGCAAGCTTTTTGGCATTTTAACTTGCCTTCATCGCACCCTACGCTCCAGCTCTGTAGCAGCCTGAAAAAATCAGCTCACCAACAGAGTGAAAGCTAACAGTTAAGCAGCTAACAGACAGGGCAGAATGGGTTGGAACTCTTTCAAAATCTCACTCTCAGAGAACTGTAACTCCACAGAAGCCTCCATTTGCAAAACCTGTCTTTACTTGACCTGCCTCTGAGCTCATGCAAAACAAGTCTTTTCCCCAAGGAAGTTTGCCTAAAATATTTAGGGGCCATTGTTTAACTTTCTGGCTATCTGAGGCACTAAATAAAATTTGAGGCAAAATATAACTACCCAAAAATATTAAAAGAAAAATCTGGAGAATAAGATATTTACGAGGTGCCTTGAGCACCCCTGGCCCCGCCATGACCATGCCCTGCCTGACTTCAGATACTCAGACTCCACCTTTACATTCACCTATGTTGGTGGCTCCAAAAGATGGACATGTCTAAAATATCTTGAGGAGGACCTTCAAGATTGCAGAGGAGTAACACATAGAGAGCACCTTCTGCCCCACAAATACATCAAAAATACATCTACATGTGTAAGAACTCCTACAGAACACCTAATGAATGCTGGCAGAAGACCTCAGACTTCCCAAAAGCTGTCTGGCTGACCTGGTCTTGGTATTCCGGCTGGGTGTCAGGCCTGAGCCTCTGAGGTGGGAGAGCCCAGTTCAGGACATTGGACCACCAGAGACCTCCCGGCCCCAAGTAATATCAATCAGCAAGAGCTCTCCCATAGATCTCCATCTCAACACTAAGACCCAGCTCTATTCATTGAGCAGCAAGCTCCAGTGCTGGACACTCCGTGCCAAATAACTAACAAGACAGGAACACAACCCCACCCATTAGCAGAGAGGCTGCCTAAAATCATAAAAAGGTCACAGAAACCCCAAACACAACACTGAATGTGGTCCTGCCCACCAGAAAGACAAGATCCAGCCTCATCCACAAGAACACAGTCACCAGTTCCCTCCACCAGGAAGCCTACAACCCACCACAACCCACAGAACCAACCTTACCCACTGTGGGCAGGCACCAAAAACAATGGGAACAATGAACCTGCAAAAGGGGACCCTAAACACAGTAAGTTAAGCAAAATGAAAAGACAGAGAAATACGCAACAGATGAAGGAGCAAAGGAAAAACTCATCAGACCAAACAAATGAAGAGGAAATAGGCAGTCTACCTGAAAAAGAATTCACAGTAATGATAGTAAAGATGATCCAAAATCTTGGAAATAGAATGGAGAAAATGGAAGAAACATTTAACAATGACCTAGAAGAACTAAAGAGCAAACAAACACTGATGTACAACACCATAAATGAAATTAACAATGTTCTAGAATGAATCAACAGCAGAATAACTGAAGCAGAAGAATGGATAAGTGACCCGGAATATAAAATACTGGAAATAACTACCACAGAGCAGAACAAAGAATGAAAAGAATTGAGGATAGTCTCAGAGACCACTGGGACAACATTAAACACACCAACATTTGCATTACAGGGGTCTCAGAAGAAGAAGAGAAAAAGAAAGGGACTGAGAAAATATTTAAAGAGATTATAGTTGAAAACTTCCCTAAAATGGGAAAGGAAAGAGTCAATAAAGTCAGGGAATCACAGAGAGTCACATACAGGATAAATCTAAGGAGAAACAAGCCAAGACACATATTAATCAAACTATCAAAAATTAAATACAAAGAAAACATATTAAAAGCAGAAAGGGAAAAGCAACAAATAACATAAAAACTGTACCCAGCAAGGATCTCATTAAGATTTGATAGAGAAATTAAAACCTTTACAGAAAATCAAAAGCTGAGAGAGTTCAGCATCACCAAACCAGCTTTACAACAAATGCTAAAGGAACTTCTCTGGGAAGGAAACACAAGAGAAGGAAAAGTCCTACAATAACAAACCCAAAACAATTAAGAAGGGAATAGGAACATACATATCGATAACTACCTTAAATGTAAATGGATTGAAGGCTCCCGCCAAAAGACACAGATTGGCTGAATGGATACACAAACAAGACCCATATATATACTGTCTACTAAGACCCACTTCAGACATAGGGACACATACAGACTGAAAGTGAGGAGATGGAAAAAGATATTCCATGCAAATGGAAATCAAAAGAAAGCTGGAGTAGCAATTCTCATATCAGACAAAATAGACTTTAAAATAAAGACTATTACAAGAGACAAATAAGATCACTACATAATGATCAAGGGATCGATCCAAGAAGAAGATATAACAATTGTAAATATTTATGCAGCCAACATAGGAGCACCTCAATACATAAGGCAAATACTAACAGCCATAAAAGGGGAAATCGAGAGTAACACATTCATAGTAGGGGACTTCAACACCCCACTTTTACCAATGGACAGATCACCCAAACTGAAAATAAATAAGGAAACACAAACTTCAAATGATACATTAAACAAGATGGACTTAACTGATATTTACAGGACATTCCATCCAAAAACAACAGAACAACATTTTTCTAAGGTGCTCATGGAACATTCTCCAGGACAGATCATATCTTGGGTCACAAATCTAGCCTTGGTAAATTTACAAAAATTGAAATCTTATCAAATATCTTTTCCAACCACAACACTATGAGACTAGATATCAATTACAGGAAAAGATCTGTAAAAAATACAAACACATGGAGGCTAAACAATACACTACTTAATAATGAAGTGATCACTGAAGAAATCAAAGAGGAAATAAAAAAATACCTAGAAACAA
>NW_020175528.1:6111805-6112702 GCF_003031525.2 Neophocaena asiaeorientalis asiaeorientalis
TTCTAAGAGGGAAGTTTATAGCACTACAATCCTACCATAAGAAACAGGAAACATCTCAAATAAAAAACCTAACCTTGCACCTAAAGCAATTAGAGAAAGAAGAACCAAAAAACCCTAAATTTAGAAGAAGGAGGGCTTCCCTGATGGCGCAGTGGTTGAGAGTCCGCCTGCCGATGCAGGGGACACGGGTTCGTGCCAAAATAGAAATGAAAAAGGAGAAGTAACAACTGACACTGCAGAAATACAAAACATCATGAGAGATTACTACAAGCAACTCTATGCCAATAAAGTGGACAACCTGGAAGAAATGGACAAATTCTTAGAAATGCACAATCTACCGAGACTGAACCAGGAAGAAATAGAACAGACCAATCACAAGCACTGAAATTGAAACTGTGATTAAAAGTCTTCCAACAAACAAAAGCAAGGAAGCAGATGGCTTCACAGGCGAATTCTATCAAATGTTTAGAGAAGAGCTAACACCTATCCTTCTCAAACTCTTCCAAAATATAGCAGAGGGAGGAACACTCCCAAATTCCTTCTACGAAGCCACCATCACCTTGATACCAAAACCAGACAAGGATGTCACAAAGAAAGAAAACTACAGGCCATTATCACTGATGAACATAGATACAAAAATCCTCAACAAAATACTAGCAAACAGAATCCAACAGCACGTGAAAAGGGTCATACACCATGATCAAGTGGGGTTTATTCCAGGAATGCAAGGATTCTTCAATATATGCAATCAATCAACATGATACACCATATTAACAAATTGCAGGAGAAATACAATATGATCATCTCAATAGATGCAGAGAAAGCTTTTGACAAAATTCAACACCCATTTATGATAAAAACCCTGCAGAAAGTAGGCATAGAGGGAACTTTCCTCAA